>NW_024573291.1:0-27170 GCF_018153835.1 Drosophila eugracilis
ACTTGCAAAAAGAAAAACCGCAACGCATCTTAGAGAAGGTGATTATGTTGTAGTTAAGAACTGATAGTACGGCAGGTGTAGCGAGAAAACTAAAGGCCCTTATTGCATTGAGAAAGTTCTGAAGAATGACAGATATTTACTCAAAGACATCAAATGGTTTCCGTTATCTCGGAATCCATACAAAGGCGTGTGGAGTGCTAGTAATATTCGGCATTGGATAAAATAAAAAATAACCAACTGTGATAAATTGTAAATATAATAGACTCTAAGAAAACCAATTGTATAAATCTTAAACTTCAATGTTTAAATTGTAAGACAATAATGTCAGAGATAGTGGGATATCTCAGGGTCAGGACGGCCGAGTTGTAAACGGCTGGGTATTAATTATGTATACTAACTTAGATTATTATATTATATTGTAACCGCTGGTCACACTTCTGATCTGGAAACTTAGCGGCCTGCGAGCAGCTAGTTTGTTCGTATTGAAAGTTGAAAGAGAACACAATAAAAAGATCCTGATACCATTTCAGAAGTGGGATACGAAGAAAATAAATATTTAAGAATTCAAAGTTTAAATTTAAATTTATAAAAACAAAACAAAAATGGATTTGCAAATAAATGAGGTGTCAGTGACTTAGTTAAAGCGGTGGTTGGAATTCCTCAATTTGCCAACAATCGGATCCAAGATGGAACCGAGGACAGATTCCCCAAACAATCGAGGAGGACGAAGAAATACTGGATATGGAGCCGATCAATTCGGAAGACGAAAGCTTAAAGCAGCAAAATCCGGGGCAGCAAGCCAGTGGTCTGGAAACAGTGGAGAGCGCACTCTAGAAGTGGAGAAGGCGCAGAAATTTCTAGAAATTTTGCAACGGAAAATCGACTGCGTCAGTTCTGGAAGCAACGCCAGTGGCGCCAAGACCAACAGTTCGTCGAAAAGCAGCGGTCGAAAATATGCAAGCACGAAAGGCGCAGATGATCGGAGACAAGATAGAGCGAGATGGAGAGAGAGGCAAAGATTTTGCGAGAAGTTTCGGGAACGAACAACAACTTAGCGACGAAGAGCAAAGGCAGCGCTTTAGAGTGGATGCATGCTGATGCATCTCGCTTTGTCAAACCAACTAGTGAGTTGTTGCGGCAGTTGTTGCTTTCGGCGGCAACGAGTCGAAGGCTGTTATAAGGTGCAAGTTCGAGGCGCGCTTGGCAACCAAGTGAAAAGTTTGCTGTCTACTTTGAGGAGAAAAGCAGACTAGCCAGAGAGGTCAACATGGAGGATGACGAACTCTTGGATGGACTTATCGTGGGCATCCCAACGACTAATTTGCGCACTCAGGCGAAGCTGCAGTGTTTCGAAAATTATGGATGAATGCTGAGAGCTTTTGCTGACATATTGCTGCCGGAACCAACAAGATGCGGACAACGAAGACTGAGCTGGTGAGCAACGAGACGCGCTGCTACAACTGCAACAGAAAGGGGCATTGGGCCAGGGAGTGCGTTAAACTGAAACGGACACCAGGAAGTTGCTATGGAAGTGGCTCCACCGATCACTTGATCAACAGATGTCCTCAAAACAAGAAGCGAGATGTCAATAATTATGCAAGATTGTTTAAAATTGTTTCTCTTCAAAATCCCAATCAGGCAATTATTACAGAATGCCTCATAGGTTCAGGTAGCCCAGTAACACTGATATAAATTTCGTTTTTGGCTTATAATATTAAATTAGAACCTCAAGAAAAAACTTACGTTGAAATTAACAAAAGCTTATTAAAAAGGATTGGTTAAATATTTTGTTTCATTTTGAAATTAAGATTTTTTTAAATTTAATTGTTGTGACTCGATAGGCGGTAATATTGTGCTGCGCAGAGACTTTATGGAAGCTTGTGACTTAAAAATTAATTTAGAGACGCTAAAGATGAAAACTGTTGAGAATATTGATACCCACAACGATAAAAAAATTAATTCAATCGATAAGGTGCCTTACAATGGAAAATATTTGAAACAACTACAGTTAGAAAATGAAATTTTAGGAAATAAAATGTTAGAAAGTGAAATTTTAGGAAATAAAGTGTTAGAAAGGGAAATGTTAGGAAATAAAATGTAAGAAAGTGAAATTTTAGGAACAGAGATATGTTAGTTCGGGAAACTTTGGCAGAAAAAATTTTAGGAAGGGAAAGGTTAGAAAAAGAAAAGTTCGGAAATACAAGTTTAGAAGAACAACTCGAGCAGAAAGAAACTTTAGGCAGAACGGAACAGACCTATGTAAATTCCAAAAGACAAATTATGGAAATAAATATTTTTGATGATTTAGAAAAAGAAAGAACATATAATATTGGTGAAAATGTTAGTAATACTGATCAAAAGAAGTTAATTCAACTAACTTAAAACGAATTATGTTAAGGCGAAGCGACCTGATGTTCCGAAATTAAGATGTGAAATTAATATAGTTTTAGAAAATTCTAAACCATTTAGTTGTACACCTAGAAGACTTTCTTATAGTGAAAAGGAGGCGTTGAGGAAAATGTTGGACGAATACATTAAGGATGTATTAGTAAAAAAGAAATTAGGAGATCTTAGACTTTGCATAGATTTGAGGCGCTTAAATATAATTATGGCCAAAGATAATTATCCTATACCGTTAATTGATGACCTTTAAGATAAGCTGGTGGGGAAATCAGTAATCACGAAATTAGACTTGAAGAATGGGTACTTCCATGTGTTTGTTAATCAAGAATCCAAGCCAATTTGAATTTTTACGTATACCAATGGGTCTTAAAACCTCTCCACAAGTACTTCAAAGATTTGTTAATGACATATTCATTTCAGACATGATAAGACAGGACAAAGTTATTGTATATATGAACGATATTGTAGTCAGTAAAAATATAAAGGAACACTTAGAAGTATTTGCAGAAGTATTTAGGAGATTAGTGGCAAAAGGCGAGAACTAAGGATGGACAACTGCGAATTTTTACAAGACAAGGTGAAGTATTTAGGGTTTGCGATTCATTGGATGAAAAAAAAGCTGAGGGTTAGAAGCAATACAAAATTTTCCGATTCCCAATAAAGTACAAGCGGATCAAAGTTTTTTAGGTTTATGTTCTTATTTCCGTAGATTTATTAAGGATTTTTCGATCATAGCTAAGCCGTTATATAATATGATTTGTTTAGGATTGAAGAGGAAGAGTTTATTTGTTTTGAGAGGTTGAAAACTAAACTAATGGAAGCGCCAGTTTTGGCTATTTACGACCATAGAGATGACATTTAATTGCACTGTGATGCAAGTGCGTTAGGGTTTAGAGGTGTACTTCTTCAAGAGAAAACAGACAGTAAGTTGCATCCGATTTTTTACTTTTCGAAGAGGTCAACGACAACAGAAGCAAAGTATCACAATTTTGAGTTGGAAACTTTAGCGATCATTTACGCTTTGAGAAGATTTGGGATATATTTGCAGGGCAAGCGATTCCAAATTGTTACGTATTGTAGCTCTCTCAATTCGACATTGAATAAGATTGATTTGAATCCTAGAATAGCAAGATGGGCCCTTGAGCTTCAAGAATTTGATTATGTTCTGAAACATAGCAAATGCAACACGTAGATTCACTTAGTTGGTGCAACAACATAACGGTCTTAGAAGCGAACACATTTGAAACTAATTAAATAATTTGCCAGTCAAAAGATGTTAAGGTCGAAAGAATTAGAAAAATTTTAGAAAAGAGTGAGCATAAATGGTTTGAAATTAGGAATGGAGTAATATATAGAAAGAGTAATAATAACAGACTTTTATTTTATGTGCCGAATCGAATGGACGAACATGTGCTTTACAAGAATCATGATGGATTAGGTCACATTAGAAGGGACAAAATGTTAGACGCTATTAGCAAAAGTACTGGTTTCCGAACATGACGGAGAAAGTGTCCGAACATATTTAAAATTGTTTGAAATGTATAGCTTATTCCTTGAAAGTGGGCAAAGGAGATGGATACTTGCATAGTAACCCTAAAGGTAATAATAAAATCATTTACATAGATCTTTATGGGGCTGTGGACAACAGTAGATCAAAGAAACATACATATATAAGCTGTTGAAGATGCATAATTAAAATTTGTTAGGCTGTATACGACCAAAACGACGAATTCTAAGGAAGCAGTCAATGCATTAGCTGATTATTTTCGAGCGTACAGTAGACCCAAATGTGTGATTTTAGATCGTGGAAGTTGCTTTACGTCAGCAGAATTTAAAAAATGTATGGAGGAAAACAGTAACAGTAACAGTAACACATCAAAATTGCGCCGGGGTCGCCTCAGGCAAATGGCCAAGTTGAGCGAATTAATAGAAATTTAGGTCCGATGATAGCAAAATTGAACGAACCGGAAAAGCGTTTACATTGGGATAGGATCATTGAAAAAGTAGAATATTATATGAATAACACAATTCATAGTAGCATAAAACAGAGATATGGTTAAATTTTATTTGGTATAACTCAAAGAGGACAAGTTTGTGATGAGTTAAAAGAAAAAAGATTTGAAGAGGACAGTAATAAAGAAAATGTTAGGAAAACATTAGAAGATATTAGGAAAGAAGCTGAAGAAACCCAGGCACGATCGCAATTAACATATGAAGTCTACTATAATGCAAAAAGAAAAACCGCAACGCATCTTAGAGAAGGTGATTATGTTGTAGTTAAGAACTTTGATAGTACGGCAGGTGTAGCGAGAAAACTAAAGGCCCTTATTGCATTGAGAAAGTTCTGAAGAATGACAGATATTTACTCAAAGACATCAAAGGGTTTCCGATATCTCGGAATTCATACAAAGGCGTGTGGAGTGCTAGTAATATTCGGCATTGTATAAAATAAAAAATAACCAACTGTGACAAATTGTAAATATAATAGACTCTAAGAAAACCAATTGTATAAATCTTAAACTTCAATGTTTAAATTGTAAGACAATAATGTCAGAGATAGTGGGATATCTCAGGGTCAGGACGGCCGAGTTGTAAACGGCTGGGTATTAATTATGTATACTAACTTAGATTATTATATTATATTGTAACCGCTGGTCACACTTCTGATCTGGAAACTTAGCGGCCTGCGAGCAGCTAGTTAGTTCGTATTGAAAGTTGAAAGAGAACACAACAAAAAGAACTATATTATGTGGTTTAATAGAAATTATTTTTTTGTGATGAAAAATGAATGTTTCTATGTGCATTTTTGAAAATAGCTTCTGTTTTGAGGAGGGCATTAATTTATGCCACCTGTTTCTAAATATTTTGTAACATAAAATTGCACGAAAAATTGCGTTGCCGTGAACGGTGAAAAAGAAAAATCCGAGAGAGTTATTTTCAAAGGTTTATTTTAGCAGCGCTAAGACTGCGTTTCTATAGCGATAAAGAACGAATGTGTGGGGGCGAGCCGAGCGATCGTCGACTCGCGAGCGCTAATCTCGGCTTGTATTAAGATAAATGAGATAATTCAGCAGACAGTAATGCTGAACCAATTACAAACCATAATTCTGGTATTAGCTAGCTGACTGCTCCCGGACCATACTCCCCCCGTTGAAAGAGCTA
The DNA here is from genome assembly GCF_018153835.1 of Drosophila eugracilis. Classification (NCBI taxonomy): domain Eukaryota; kingdom Metazoa; phylum Arthropoda; class Insecta; order Diptera; family Drosophilidae; genus Drosophila; species Drosophila eugracilis. The sequence continues at coordinate 5,566 of NW_024573291.1, forward strand.
TACTTCCAAGCGAAATGGTCTCGAGGGCAAGACAGCTAATTTCCTTGTTGGCCGCTTGCAAAATCCAGCGCAACTCGATCCCGACGCCGTCATCTCCGGAGACAGGGCTCTCCACCCTGCCGAGGCGCCACCGCAAGGGGTAAATTGTCATCCTTGATTAGGACCATACTGCCTGGCGGCACGTTGTGCTCGGGGAGCGCCGTTTGCTCCGCTCTAAAACGAGGAAACTAAGGATAAGCGCGTAGATGCTCCTACCTTTAGACTCCCTGAGACGATCCAGCCAAGTCTGGTTTTCTGCAGGCTGGGCAAGTGGTTTTCTAATCTAATTTGTCCAATGCAAAGCAACTCGAAGAGTAAACTTGCTCCAATAAGCATGTTAATGCGCTGACTTTTGTAGAAGTGAGGGTCGGCGAGCTCGAGATTTTATGGTATCTTCCATTCAGATGGGTTAAGGTCGAACTGTGGGTGATAATCTGTGATTGACTGGGTAACGGTAGCTACAAGGGACGCGCTGTACTTGGCATCAGCGGATTGTGCGAAAATGTTGACCGACTCATCTGATGCTAGCGAGGACTCGTTCATCCCTGATATAGAGCTTGTTGAGTGATGGATTTGGAGTTGCAGTTGATTTGCGTAACGAGAGGTGACGAAGTTGATTTGAGAGGCCGAGTCGAGTAAGGCCCGGCAAGGCACGAATTCGCCAGAGCGGTTTTTGACATAAACTATTGCAGTGACAAGCAACACGTAACCGGCATCATTTGGCGACGAAGCTACTGGTGGTATTATGGGCAAGGCTACAGAAACTAAAGATGAGGTAATCGGCGGCAGTTCAGGACCAGGCTGAGGAAGGGGTTGCTATGGGATTCGATTGCATATGCAGAAGAGTATGATGCTTCTGGTGACAGTTTCTACAGCTGCCAGATTTGCATTGCCGTAAGCTTGTGTCCATTCCGTGAGGCAATTTTATACAAAGGTGCAACCTTTTTGCTTCGTTTAGCGCTGAGTTGGAGTCAATCCTAGAAGCTCTGGGCATTTCGTCAAATATAATGGTCCCTTGACTCACATAGTACCCACGATGGCAATGTCGAAAACGTAGCAATAAGTGCGTTGCGATGACTTCTACTAGCTACATTTCCCACCTGTTCGCTAGGTGTATGGTCTACCACAGCGCATTCTAACTTCTCCAACATGCGTCACCGAAGATCTAAAAATGTGGAAAATTTGTCCCAATTCGGCAGCTCCTTTGCAGGCAGCCCTTCCTTACACCTCTCCTGGTTCCGATGGTCCAGCTTTGAAGAGATGAGATGGAACAAAACACCGTCAAGAATTTCCTGCGTAGTTGCCATAGTACTGAGGGCGCGCAAGTGTGAATTTGCCTTGTCGCTCAATTGCCTTAAACCACTTGCTGATACCTTCTCCACACCTGGTAGCTTGAATAATGAACGTCAAGAATTTCCTGCGTAGTTGCCATAGTACTGAGGGCGCGCAAGTGTGAATTTGCCTTGTCGCTCAATTGCCTCAAACCACTTGCTGATCCCTTCTCCACACCTGGTAGCTTGAATAATGAACGAACGTGAGCCTAGAAATGTACCAATTTATTATCAAAACGTAACATCAATAGTTTTAAGGCCCTGTCAGGGGATCGAATAGTGTCCAACTCTGCGCCATCCAAGCAGGAACGAAGATGCTGGAATTTTTCTACATTTGACAAGTCCTCGTTTGTTCCCACCAGGGTCATGAAATCAGCTTGAAGAAGTCCGGGCGAATCGATGAATAATCCTTCAAATCGCGGAAGAGGAAATTCGGTAGTCTGGTAGGCCCTGAATTGCGCTACTGGAACTGATGCCATGCCATTCTGTTGAATTTGCCATAGACTTTCTTCAATGGTCAAATAGAGGTAAATTCTCCCTTTTTGTGTCACAGTAGGCGGTGGAAATTCCAATCGCACGCGTCGGATTCCCTATCCGCGAGCTCCAGCCTTCAAGGTGAAGTTGAGAGCAGTCAAGTCGGAATTCATCCTCTCGATTCAACTCTAACCGCACCTAAATTCACTTTCACTCAAACTTGGCCAACTGTTCATCACTCAAGAATGCACTTCAATGCCGCCGTTGACGCCACGGAATTTGACTGTGCCCGATAAAAGTCTTCGTTATCTGGGGCACACGTTGCACAAGTTCTGTTTATTTGATTCCGACATTTCGGATTATTTTTGAAGGGTATACAACAGTCACTACGCGAACTTTCCGATGCACCTTGACTAACGGCGAGAATAGGAAGTAGCGGTTAGAACCGGGACGAAAAACCGAAACCTCTAAGGAAAATGAAATTATGTAACGCTCGGCGTTCTGTATAAGTCGCCGACTGCTGACTGTAGCTTTGGTTTCAGGTATAGCGAATACAATCCAATGCGAATTGAGTTTGTTGACCTTCATACAGAATTTGTAAGAGGCGCTTGGTGTCTCTTAAAACGATATTTAATAAAATTTTAACTTCACACGTTCACGATCACGTCAGGGTCACCAATGTTTGAGGAGGGCATAAATTCCACCTGTTCAAATATTTTTGCAACTTAAAATTGCACGAAAAATGGTGCCGTGAACGGTGAAAAAGAAAAGCCGGAGAGATATTTTCAAAGGTTTTTTTTAGCAGCGCTTAGACCTGCATTTCTAGCGATAAAGAACGAATGTGTGGGGGCGAGCCGAGCGATCGTTCGACTCGCGAGCGCTAATCTCGGCTTTGTATTAAGATAAATGAGAGATAATTCAAGCAGACAGTGATGAACAATTACAAAACCATAATACTGGTATTAGCCAACTGGCTGCTCCCGACAGCTTCCTATAGTATGTATGTTGGGGATAAGTTTGTTTTTGTATACAGTAAATATAAAAAGATGGGTATATGTATAAGTCGTAGTATTTTTTATTGTATAGTAATTACTGGTGTTTGTATAGTATTATGTTGAGAATCTGCAAGACAGGCAATATACGTGTGTGTAAGTTCCTTATTTTTTGTGAAGATTCTAGCATGGAACAAAGTGGTTGGGTCAGTTTGCTGGGCAACCAAAGTTCTTTATAGTAAAGATTTGGGTCAGCTTTTGGTGTCCAATTGATGGATGACAAGATAAAAAAATTTTTATTGTACCATTTGGTTGGGATATTTTATTTGATAATTTATAATAATGCGCGATGCATTTGTCCCAAATCGGCAATGATGGTCACAATAAATATAGATTTTTGAAAAAAATTGTAGTGTTTGATTTTGATTAAATATTGATTAATTAATTAAATAACAATTCATTAATTATTTATCAAATATAAATAAATATATCCATAATAATGCGCTACGCCTTTTTGTGTACAAATCGGCTAAATGATTAGATGGTCTGGTGGTAGATATATATCTTTTCAATTTGCAGATATCCATATTTAATGCGCGATGCATTCTGTTCCAATCAGTTGATGATACAGTTAATATAGATCTTTGTTTAGGGGTTTAGTTGGTAAACATGCACACTTTTTTTATTAGCCTCACTAACTCGCTGACTTTGGATTGTATTTTATTATTTTCACTTTTATTTTTCGAGACAAGCGTTTCTCTATTCGTTTTCTTCTTTTTATCCATTCCACTTTGTCCTTGGCTTACCCCAATTATTACATATAGTGAAATAGCGAAATAGCAGGAGTCAGCGTGGCCCAGGCTTGTTTACAATCATTCAGAGTTTGGCTGAGCCCACCGTTAGTGTGCCATTGGAGGGGGTTTGGATGGAGGTGAAGTCATCTGTAACTCACGCTGATACAAAAAACATTAAATTGCATGTGAAACTGGAAGACCAAAAACAAAAAAAGAAACTGCTGATAAGCCGGTCCGCTCGTCCCCCTCCCCCATTTGAAGGCTGACCTTTAACTAAGTCGCTGCTGACTCATTGCACAAGAGGAATTGCAACGTGAAAGGTGGGCACGCGTGGAGGTACGCAGCGATTGCTGCCTGAACTGTGCGAGGCCGTGCTGGCGGCTGGGGTAATGTTCAGGAACGCCTCCTCGCCGACCAGCAGCTGGTCGGCGATTTCCAAGACCAATGAGACCTTGACGTCCATGAGTTCCTGGTATTCCTCCCGTTAATGGATCATCTCTTCGCGCATTCGAATAAGCTCCCTCTCGAGCTGAGCCACCTCATGGCCGTGACGCTCGCGAATGTTATAGAGTTCGAATTCACGTACGCGACAATTGAGAGCTACGGCATTGTCAATATGAACACGTGTCCAGCGCAACTCTTCTACTTGGCTACATGCAACAGCGTCTTGCAGACGACGGAATTTATCCTCGTATAGCGACTCGATAATTTGCTTCTGCTCAGTTCCTTCAGTTCATCAATCTGGCAAGGCGGGTCAGATTGACTTGCTCAGCTCATTCAAACGCGACTCTGTACGGTGCGGGTTATTACCCCTCCAGCAGTGCGACAGTCCTTGGTTTTATTGTCCAGACGGTTCTTCCGCTACTCGTTCTCTCCACAGACGCTTGCTACGATCTCCCCGGGCACGATCCGTGGCCATATCTTCCAGAAGGCGACGCGTCTCCATTAGCTAGGCCTCCCCCGTGTTCCAATAGTCTCGCGGGTGACCGAGACCTCGGCCTGCACCTCGATGCTGAGGAGGAATTCTCTGTCTCCAAGTTACGCTTACGGTCATTATAGGGTGGCCAGACGATCGGGCAGGTTCTGCAGCTCAACCTCCTTGTAGCCTTCACGCGAGTGCCTGGTGGAGCTCCGGGGGCAGGAGACCCTTTGGGTGAAGCGGCCAGACTGGGTAAACCCATCTCCAGAATCTACCTCATTCAAAGCGTATTCTGCACAAGAGACAGACGGTCTCCTAGTTGGATTTACCAACTGATAGCAGATCAAAAAAACAGGCCGGCTCCAATCAGCAAATCCACGCTGCGCTCTTGGTAGTTGGGATCTGCCAGATCCTCATCGGCAGGTACCTTTCAGTTGCAGACATCTATGTTTCGACCAGGTTGACGCTCCTATGATCTGAGACGCCACAACTGCCCTCAATGCATACCGAATACGTGGATAGGCGAGACTTCAGGCAAACATTAATGATGCTCCATCCGTAGTGAAATCAGGTGTCTCCAAGGCCAGTCACCGCTTACAGAGCAGAAGCTTGGCTGGCCAGCCTGAGTGTGTGATGAGGGTAAACCTTTGAGACAGAATCAAGTAGCACTCGAAGGGAAAGAAGTCTCCTGATCTGACACTAACGAGAATCATAGCGGTTGGCAATATCACTGCTTCAGCGTGGCTTATCCGGGTCACGAGCGTTAGCTGGTGCAGCCTAGGAGGTAGCACACTTCAGGATTGGCGATTGATCTATTGGAAGGATCCGCCGGAAGCTGTGCAGTGCTGGGTAATTGCTGAAATTCGGATGATAACAGGGACATGATGCATGCGATTACTCGATGGGCAGCAGGGAGGACTGAGTGCTGCCCAGACTTGAGGCAACCGAAGCACAGGGCAAGACGTCGGACTTACATCGTTTCATTCTTCAACTGGCAAGGCGAGGAACCTTGGGCAAAAAGGCACAGTATGTGCCAGGATACTGCAAAAGTACACGAGCCGACGGAGCATTAGGAGCATGCACGAACGATTGTTAGCCAATTCCAACGTCAGCTCTAGTTGATCCGCTGGCGGATGCGAAGGCCTATCCACAGTCTCAAGGGTACGGAGCCTTTGTTCCAAAAACCGAGCCATCGATCCCCAATTTGGGAGGGAGTCGTCCTACTCGCCCTTGTTACAGGGTCCAGTTTTTGAAAGATGATCTGGATGAGGAGGCATCCTTGAGTTTTTTCCGCCATCTCGGAACTCATGGGCCCGCAAATGACCATTGAATCGGTCGGATAACTCCCGAAGAGTTGCAACGTATCCCGGCTCACCTACCCTTAGCTGCAAGATCGTTAATGTGAGCCTGGAATATTAATTGTCGATTACCTAAAACGGATCATGGGCAACATCATAGTTAGCTTAGTAATCTGCAACGCTCTCACAGTCTCCAGGCGTACTCCCGCAGACACGAAATGAGTCACCTGGGCTTCTCCATCTTGGTCAAGTGAGGATTGCTGTCAATCGTAATCTTAAACCGCGCAAAATGTTGGCATCGGCAATGAGGAGTGTATGCGTGTTTGGAGTGGGTGAAATACCAGCACTACTGGTACCCATCCAATAGCGTAGAGTGGGCAGCAACTCTACTTGAGGCAACTTGGCAACTTCCACTTCCATCTGGATGTCGACGTGCATGTCCGAGGCTAGCTGAGAGAATTTCCAATACAAATCACTCCCGATTTCGCTATAATTTAGCTCCTTCAATTCCTCCTGAAGACGCCCATTGACTCAGAGGGTCATAACGGTTGAATCTTCGGTCCGCATCGCAGCCTTGTCACAAGTCACCTCTGCTCGTCATCCTCCCTGTTTGCAGCAGCAGATCCAGCGGCGTCATCTCCAGACTCCATTATGCTGGTTAAAGTGCACGGTTATTATAACAAAATAACAAGTTTCGTGGCACCTTTTAAACTAGTCTAATTATTAAAACGGTTCAGTTCAATTCAATTGAATTTCAAATCAAAACCAAATAACTCCTGCAACAAAACCAAGCCCGAATGTAAAAGCGCTTGCCCATAAATAACAGTAAAGCGCATGCGAAGAACTAAATAAATAGAAACTGCTGATAAACCCGCCTTTGCAGCTTGGCCCCAACAATATATATATATATATATATATGTATTTATATGTATAAGCATATAAATCTCTTACATAATTAAAATTATTTATATTTTAATTATATTTTTTGGCCTCCAGACGTACACAATTATACTTCGTATATATTTTTTTTTTTTTTAAACAAATAAATAAATTTATTAAACGATCAAAAAGCCAACTCTAATGGCTATAATACGTTTTGAACAAGAGTTTATTTTTTTTACTGTTTTAGACTCAAGAAAAATTTGCATCCCCTTGTCCAGAGATCGGGCTGTATACTTCGCTTTAGTCGTCTTTTAATTCTTCCGTTACCCAACGAAGAAGCAAGGTTGTTAGTGTGAGCTGTGAGACGATCGTTGTACTGACTCGGAAGTGCCCCCCTAATAGAGGGAGTGTGCTTAAACAACCAGCTAAGCTTCCAAAGCTTGGAACGACAAGTAGCTGCTAATATGAGGCCCAAGTACTTCGGGATGATATCGTCGTGAAGTTTAACCTCCGGAAGAGACCACCTGATAGTTCATTTGCCATATGAGTCCGGAAATTGCTGGGGTGATTCTTGATGCTCCAGATAGCAAGCGCTCAGAAAGAGATAGGGTTCAAAAGCATATGAGCGTCTTTTAATATGCATCCATCAATTGCAATGTTGACTCTGAGTTAAATTGAAATGCTCCTGCTTCATAGGAATAAAATTTATTGAGAAAATGCCTCTGTTGTCGGATTAAGTTCTTGTATCAGATATGATCCTAAAACTATTATTTGTGTTCATGTAAATAGGAAGCTGTAATCCTTACTCAGTTGACAAAATTTTCGAATTAAATATAGTTGTAATTTTGAATTCAAATAATGATTTTCGGCCAATTAAATTCAAAGCGTATGGGAACCTTGCAACTGTTTGTCGACAGCTGATTGTTCATTTTTACTCTGTCCATTTTGAGCAAGAAATTTATTGGCCCGACTCTAGGCAAGCACCATGTTACAATTAAGTCGATCCCTGTTGTAATGGCGCCAAGGCAATAAAGTCGCAGTAGATCCACATGGACGCCGTTGGCTAAGGCGTTTAATGCGCGTCCGGGCAGAGGATAAATTTTACTCGCAACGATGTGATAAGAGCAGGGGTCCGTAAATCTAAATGAAACTGACTAGGGTTTCCACGACCGTTTTCCTCACAAAAAGTCTTCCGTTTGTCAAAACTACAAAGTTTCGAGGGCTGCTTCTTACCGCGTGGCAATGTAAGAGTTTATTTTAAAGGCCACATCGGACACAGTCGGCGGCACAGCTACCTCGAGTTCGAACGGATAGCATTCACAATGCAAGGCTTGCAGGCTGCATCCCGGCATTTTGTGGCGTGGTAAAAAGCCTCTCAACACGAACCTTGCCTTTATAGAGACCTAGCGCTTGTTTTCCTTTTGCAAGAAGGAGCGGTTACGGATTGAGCGTCTCGATGTGCACATTCTTTAGCCATGTTGGAAGTTTATTAATGGATCAGTTCTACCCACTGCTTTTGCGGTACAGCCATGTCCCTAAAGACATTGGTAAAAAGTATTTCTATATGCTTGTTCCGCCAATACTTATGACAATTTCTTATATATCTTATTTTTCCGCAGAAAATGTTAATATACGTGAGAACGCATATAGATTTTATCTGCAGCCAACCGAGATCCAGGAGGAACTGCAGCGCAGCCCTTGTTGCGTTGCCGCCATGAGCTGGCCCGCAGTTGTGGTTTTTTACTTCCAGGCAATCTACACTGTCGCTCGTCACTTTCAGACTCACCAACCAATTTTCGAGGATATTCTTTCAAGTATTTTTTGTTGCCAGCGATATACACGCATTAGCACCAACACCGCCAAGCGATCAATGCAGGGATGCTACTCTGGCTTCTCTCAGTTCAAAAGCCGTGCTTGGCAGCTTCGCTTCCCAGCCACTTTTGGGATACGGAGCTGAGTATTACGTCTACATCGTTTTGAGACAATCGCGTCCTTGTACTGTCAGAGGTAATTTATAGCAAACGCCTTCAACCAAAACGCAGATTGAAAGTACCGGCCAGAAACTTTAGTGGCCTACTTTATAAAAATGCGAAATGATGCCTAGCTTATTGACCGACACATTGATCTTGATAGTGACAATGACGAGAAAAAATCTAGAACCAGATAATCAGTTGTCTTAATCTTCTCAGATATTTTAAATTGTATAAAATATTGTGATATGGATTGAAAAGGTGCGATTGGTGCTCTGTATATGTATATATATATATATATAAATCGCTACACAATGAAATTATTTTTATTTGAATTTTATTTTTAGACTTAAACGTGCATAAAATTATTTATAAGTTATTATAATCTAAAATTTCTAAACACATTTTAATTATCGTTTTGGTTGAAATTAAACGCTCAGAAAGAAGAAAGGTTTAAAAAGGCATCCATCAAGTGTAACCTCGATTCTGAGAAAAATTAGAAATGCTCCTGCTTCATAGACATTATTTATTGAAAATGCCTCTGTCGTCGGTTTGGGATGTTGTAGCAGATCTGATCCTAAAACTATTATTTGTGCCTCATCATAAATTTAACATTAAATATATTTGTAATTTTGAATAAAAACTAATGATTTCCCGCCATTTCAATTCAAAGCGTATGGCAACCTAGCAACTGTTTGTCGACAGCTGATTACATATTTAATCAGTCCATTATGAGCAAGAAATTTGAGTGGTCCGATCTAGACAAGCACCAGGTTACAATCAAGTCGAACCTTGTTGAAATGACGAATACAGACGGATAAATATTACTTGTAACGATGTGGTAAGAGACACAGTCCGTAAATTTTAGGACAAGTGGATAGGTTTTCACGTTTAGGTATCCTTCTTATTGCGTGACAATGCAGAGAGATTATCCTCAAAGGACATATAGGACACAGTCGGCAGGTGGCACAGCCGATCGAATTCGTACGGGATAGCGTATTCGTAAAGCAAGGTTTGCAGTCTCTAGGCTTGCATCAGCATTTGTGGCGTGGTAGAAAAGCCTCAGCATGAACTATACCATTTATTGAAACCTAAGCGAAGTTGTTGGAAAATACGGACAAGCTAACAACCAGCAATATGGACAGTGATATAGCGAATCTGTTCCTTTTGCACGAGAAGGAGCAGTTACGGATTGAGCGTCTTAATGTGTGCATTCTTCCTTGTCGGCAGTGTATTAAAGGAGCCGTTCTACCCAGTGTTTTGCCGCAAAGCCGTGTCCCTGAAGCCATTGATAAAACGTATTTCTATATGCTAGTTAAGGCAATACTAATGACAGTTTCCCATCTGATAATGTAATTTTCAGCAAATAATGTTAATACACGTGAGACCCCATGTCACCTTTTTTTGCATCCGAGGAGGAACTGCAGCACAGATATATTGCATTGCTACCATGAGCTGGAGTTACCGACCAGTCGGTAGGCAACGATCGTCCACCTGAACCTCCCAGATCTACCCTGCAATTGATACGCTAACTGGGCGGTCACTTGGAAGTGAAAGAAGAAACTAAGTTGCAGTCTAAACATTGTCCAAATTAGAGCAACAACCACTTGAGTCGTTGCCCCGTTAACATTTGCTGACATTGTAATAGGATGCTTATTTCACTTTGTATTGTTATGTATAAGTTCCTATGTATAGTATATAAGAATTAATGTACACGTGTACACTTCTCTGGCCACATCAAAGCTAAACAATATATAGAATCTTGACTTCCAACTCCAACTTCGATAGTTATTCTTCTCTTGACAAAAATTAAATCATAAACTCGAAACTAAATTCAATTAATATTAAGGATTCTGGACTCTTGGATCACCTTGAGAATGGATACCATAACTGGGCGCAGCCGACTACGAACCAGACCGGACCTTTGAGATAATTGAAGTGTTAAAAAGATCTCCCAAACCGATATAACAAAAGACCAAAATTCGAAGTTCCATTAAAGATCCTTGAGACATTATTTTGTTTCATAGGCATTTGCAGCAAAACTGATATTTGATCAGGGGCCTAAATTTTCTGACTGATTTTTATCGATTTCTGCAAACAATATAACTGTGTTACCCATGTAACGTCATTTCCAACAACCCATTAATCTCTAACTAAAATTTATAGATTTATTTTCGAAACCAGGAAAGCTAATAAACTAGAACAAGATCATGAAGAAATTTTATTTGAAGCCTTATTACTTACAACACAGCAACAAAATACACATCATTCGAATTATTCTCAGGTAGAACTCACATCTTCAAGACTATCTACAAAAGCTTAACAAATCTCAAAACACCTTGGCCCCAAAAATTAAAAAACTACTATAAAAAAATTTCAGAATTAAAAAACTAAACGAAAATAAAACTCAACCAGTCTCACTTAATACGGATGATATAATATTGAGAAAAAATAGAAGTAAGAAACTTACCCCGCCTTTTTTCAGAACACAGAGTACTAAAGGATAACAAGATCACATTAATATCAACTAGAAAACAGAAATAAAAAATAAAAAAAAAAAGAAAATTAAAATAAATCAACTTCATTTGATTTTAAAGATTCGCGTTCATCGCAGCCCATGACTTAAAGGTCCAACAGTTAAAGAGCGACACAACCCAACCAAAAACCATTTAAGAAAAGCAAAAATTGTACAATCTCATAAATATCTTATACGAGGTGTGTTCAAAAAGTAAGGTGACTCTTCAAATTTCGCGAATTTCAAATTTTTCGATTATCGAAACCTTTTAGAAGTTATACGAGGTGTGTTCAAAAGTAAGGTGACTTTTCAAATTTCAAATTTTTTCAAATTTTTCGATTATCTTCAGTTTTGGGAACAAGAAAAAGTCACATGGGGCCAAATCCGGTGAATATGGTGGCTGAGGCATTATTGTGGTGTTGTTTTTGGCCAAAAATCCAAATCCTTTGATCCATATTTCGATAGCAAAAAATCGCCGAGCTCGCAAAACAACTTGTAACTTCTTTACGCCTCTCACAACCAAACAAAAGAGGATGTTCCATTGAAACTTGGTACAGATGTTAGGGAAGAGTGTACCAATATAACAAAACAAAAAAATCGATAATCGAAAAATTTGAAATTCGCGAAATTTGAAGAGTCACCTTACTTTTTGAACACACCTCGTACATAGAATTAACCTACAAGATTTTATTGATGATGTTATCAATTTTCAGAGAGCAATTTACCAACTAATGGAAAACACGGATGCAAATGACGAAATTGAAAGCTTATTAACGAAACTTCTGCAACTAAAAGGTAGGGTAGAGCTGTTGTTACCTATGAAGAGACAAAGGTGGTGGCTAATAAATGGAGTAGGAAAAGTTGTAAAAATATTGGGTTGTCAAAAAAGTCTTGCGGTATTTTCGCTAGTTGGCGCTGAAAGCGCGAAGTTCTTGTTTTATTCGTCGCATCAGGTCATACTATACCATTTTGGAAAGCTTATTTCAGGCGCTAACACGTGTTTGATTAATTGTATTTTCTTTTAAGTCGTTCGTGAGTTATAGCGTCGCAATCATGGAGCAAAATCAAGAGAAAATACCGCAAATTTTACAGTACTACTACGATAAAGGCAAAAATGCATCTCAAGCCTCCAATAAAATTTGTGCAGTTTATGGACCCAAAGCAGTTTCCATTTCCACCGCACAACGATGATATCAACGTTTTCGTTCTGGTGTAGAGGTGGTCGAAGATGCGCCACGCTTCGGAAGGCCTGTCGTCGAAAATTGGGATAAAATCGCTGAAATGGTCGAAAGAGACCGGCATAGTAGCAGCCGTAGCATCGGTCAAGAGCTGGGCATGAGTCATCAAACCGTTATAAACCATTTGAAGAAGCTTGGAGTCACTAAGAAGCTCGATGTATGGGTGCCACACGAATTGACGCAAAAAACATCTTTGACCGTATGCGAATCGCTTCTAAATCGCAACAAAATCGACCCGCGTTGGGAACGCGTTATCGAACAAAACGGCGCATATTTGACTTGAATCGCATTATTGTAACCAATTTTATGAACAATTGAAAATTCAATAAAAATACCGCAATACTTGAAAATCCGGGGAGAGTTTTCCCGGAAAATTACTTGTAAAATTTAAGAAGCGAAAACAAAACGAAATGAAGTTGACTCCAAAGTTTATTGCTGCCAGCTGCTTCGAGGTTCGATCGGTTAATGTTCTCCCGAGAGCAGCATACCATTTCGCATAAATATTAAACAGAAAAGCTTATCAGTTAGATCACAACAACTCGGCTATGCTCAAGCTTGAGTGCAACTGATAAGCTTTTGTACATTGGTTTAAGGTGATTTGTTTACATTTTGGCTGTGTATATTCAATTAATTCATTCTTTTCATCTATCCTTAAAACTAACAATAAAAACTTAATCTACTGCTCCAACATTCCGGCCCCGTTGAAGGCCTCCCGGCGCTTTAACCTCCTCGTTAGGAGCGTTGCTTACTGGCAGCAATGCCAGCTTGTGGATGCGCGTTTGATGACGCCTCCGGACGTCCGTGCCACACGCACTCTTCCGTCCTCACCGACTATTGTTGCCACCACGCGGCCTGTAAGCCACCTTTGCGGGGGGCATGTTGTCCCTCGTGCACGAGCACCAGGCACCTGACCTCCAGATCGCGGCCCTCGACGCACCACTTGTTGGCGATGCTGCAGGCTGGCGATGTAGTCCTTGGACCAGCTGGCCCAAAACTGCTGCTTGAGATCGGACAGCATTCGCCACCGCCTCAAATATCCGCAACTGGCCTTGCTGAAGATTCCGCCTGTGCCGGACTCTTGCGGCAGGGTGATCAGAGGCTGGCCGATAAGCAGATGTCCGGGGTCAGGGCCCTCCATCGTTGGGATCGTTGCCCGGCGGACGCGATCGGTCGAGAATTGAGCAGCGCTTCACTCCCGACCAGGTGGGTGCTGAGCTCGTCCGCTGCCAGCTCGGCGTTGCCGACTCCTCGCAGCAGCCGGTGTTTGGCGGCCTTGACTGCTGCCTCCCACAGTCCTCCGAAGTGTGGTGACCCTCGGCGGTATGAAATACCACTCGACGCCCTCTAAGCCGCGTATCCTCTCAACTGTTCCTGACTGCGGTGAAACGCTGCGCTCAGATCCTTGAGGACGTTGCTCGCTCCCACGAAGTTCGTGGCGTTGTCGCTGTACATCTTCTGCGGCAGCCCCTCCTCCCGGACGAACCTTTTAAAAACGGATAAGAAGCTGTCAGTGGATAAATCTACAGCGAGCTCAAGGTAAACAGCCTTTGACGAAAAACACATGAAAACGGCAACATAAGTCTTGATAGGAGGTTTACCGCGGATCTTTAGTGACACATAAAAATGGTCCGCAAAATCTACCCGCAAATCAAAAGGGGCGTGCTATCTTGACCCTATCGGCTGACAAATTGCCCATTATCTGACCCATTAGCACTGGTTTGTAGTTGAAAACAGTGGACACAGCTACGGACAACTTTCGTGCACGCTTCTCGCGCATTGATATTAGCCATATCTGCTGTCTCGAAAGTGATACCATCACCTTGGCGCCAGCATGGTAATGAGTACGATGCAGGTCTCGAAGAAATAGCGAAACAAATTCCTGATTTTGAGGACAGTAATATTGGAAATTTGGCATCATACGGAATTTGTGCATTTAACAACCTTCCCCCAACTCTGGATTAATTGAAGTGTTACGCCTTCTAGTTCGCTAGTGTATAAGAAAGGATTTAGACGTTGAGGATGTGGGTTTATAGTTTCAGATTTCTCTAGCTTGACATATTCTAAACCAAAATCAGCTCTTTGATATACTTTGACCATTCTTAGAAACGATAACTTAAGTTCGTTAGCCGATATAACAATATCGCGATTATTTTTCTTCCTTTGAATAAACCGATTTACATATGCCATAATCCGCAGGAGTTTATTAAATGACGAACATCTTCCAACAAGCTCAATGAAGACATTCGGTTGATTTTGTTGTGACGAAACATACTGCCACGCTTTTTCTTGTTCTCGGACAACTGTAATCTGTTGAAACTTCAATCTGATGAGAACGAGGCCACTCGTTAGGATGTCGGAGTAAAATTTTGGTCCATTTTCCCATAGCGTACATTTTCAAACCCTCATATCTGTTCCACGTGATACTAAATTGGCTTGGATTATCTGAGCCGTGGGCAGATGCCGCCAGACAACATTCTCTGAGAGCTCTTGAATTTCAGAAACTCTATTCGCAACAAATATAGTAGTGGACGGATCCCCTCTTTAGCCAGTATAAAGTGACTTGGGAATCCGACCAGAAGTTGATGCTTTCAAACTCTAATTTGTTAAGCAAGGGAAATACTTGAGCCCATAATTTGGCAAGCAGATGCGCTGGACACAGCTCGAGCCTTGGAATCGATTTGGTTTGAGGGGAGACACTCGACTTGGCGGTCAGCAGTCTTGACAAACTATTTGTCCCAGCCACGGTACGAATATAAATGCAACAGCCAGGCGTGGCTCGATGCATCAGCAAATCCGTGGATTTGAACACTGTCATAGGAAGACAAACAAATGTATCGAGGAATGGATATCCGGTCAATTTCTTAGTAAATTCTGTTTGAATTCATTCCAACTGGTATGTAAATTCATGGGGAACCGATTCGTCCCAATCCAGTTTTTGTCGCCACAGTTCCTGAAGCAAGATTTTAGCTCTCGTGATCAGCGGGCACAACAATCCCAAGGGATCAAACAAACGGGCTGTGACGGATAAAATGTTGCGTTTAGTTGGTGGTAGGGACTGAAACGAATCCTCCAAACTATAATGAAAGGCATCACCTGTGGGTTCCATCTCATCCCAAGCGTTTTCACGGACTCGGAAGTGTTGAACATAAGCGATTTTTCTGATCCCTGGTTAGTCATCAAACTTGGGTGATTTGTTGCCCATTTGGCCAGCTGGAAACCCCCGAACTCTAACACCTTGGTCACTCTTTGCGAATGACTTCCAACACTTCTAAACTGTTTGCTCCTGTGAGCATATCGTCTACATAGAAGTCACTTGAAAATTACCTCTGAGTGACAGGATGTGACTCAGAGTAAATTTTTGCCAGTTCAAAGTGGCAACGAATGGCCAAAAATGGAGCAGAGGCTGTTCCATGAGTGACAGTGTTGAGGCGATAGGCTTGGAGAGCTTGCGTCGACTTTTCCCTCCACGATAAGTTGGAAATTTCTGTCTTCATTGGCAATGTTAACTTGCCTATACATCTTCGAGATATCAGCAGTCAAGGCATATTTGTGTAATCGAAATCTTGCCAAAATAGCGTAAAGCTCCCTCTGAATCGTTGCACCCACCATTAGAGTCTCATTTAATGAAATCGAGGTTGACGTTTTACTTGAAGCGTCAAAAACAACTCGCAACTTTGTGGTGCTACTATGAGGTCTCAGGACACATTGATGTGGAATGTAATAGTGTTGTCCTGGAGGAGGTGTTGGAAGCAGCGACATATGCCCAAAGTTAAGATACTCTATCATAAACTCTTGATACATGTCACGTAACTCGCGATTATTTGCAAGCTTGTGCTCCAACGCAAGAAATCTGCGCCTTGCCGTTTCGAAGGATAAGCCTAAAACACTTGGATTTGTCTTAAATGGCAACTTTACCTCAAAACGACCTGACGAAAGCCTGTGTACTGTTTTCTCAAAGTGCTGCTCGCAAGCAACTTGTTCAGCTGTATACACAGCCTTGGACCTCTCCGGGACGTGTTCCAATTCCCAAAAACGTTCTACAAGAGAGTCGAGAGAACTTATATTTTCACTACCAGTGACGCTGCATACTTGAGCATTAATCGATACGCGTTGAGTGTACTTTCCCGAAACAATCCATCCTAATAAAGTTTTCTGGATTGAAGGATGTTCTGAACCCAATTTTATTTGGCCTACGCTGAGAAGTTCGAAAAAGGATTCTGCCCCAATTAGTAAGTCAACTATTGCAGGCTTGTGAAAACGAGGGTCTGCTAATTCAATATTTGCTGGAATTTTCCACTGTGCACAATTGACTTCGTTATCTGGTTGATATGATGAAATGGAGCTTAATACCCAAAACTCAGTAGCGAAACTATGAGCATTGTTGCGAGAATGAATCGACGCGTTGACTTTGTGCCGTACTACCGAGTCGTTCTCCCCTACAGTAGTGATATTCAAATAGGATTCTTTCCTGAGACCCTGAGTCTAACAGAGCTCGTGCTAATTGAAACTGTCCAAATCTATCCCGAACCTTAACGACAGCCGTAGCAAGAATAACTTGGTCACTACTTGCAACATGATTGAGATGATCAAATGCTACTGAAGGTGCTTGGACTTGCGCTTGAGGAAGTGATCCCGAAGAAGTTGGTTGCTGCTCTGTGAAGAAGTGTGTTATGAGGTTTGGAGCAAACGCGACACTTTATTGCTCTGCACTTCTTGACTGGATGACCTGGATTCAGACAATTAATACACAACCTATTGTGTTTCGTAAAATCGAACCGTTGTATCACTGATAAAGCCATGAAAGGTTGACAACTGCCTAAACTATGGTTTGTCGCTGAGCAATATCGACATTTTGATTCAGGTCTGCGATCTGTTTGTGTGCATAAGAAGGAAGATTTGGAATATCCTCTATTGGAACCTTGGTTAGGCTTCCCTTTACTTTTGGTTGACTCTTCAGCAGCTAAATGCTGATATCGCCGATTCAACAGAGTCCCATGTAGGCAGCGTATTATAATCTAGCTGTTCCTCAAATCTGGATTTTGTTGTGTGATCTACTTTGGACATTGCTATGTGAATAAAAATTGCGTTGTTTATTTCCATTTCACTACCCAAGGACTGTAACGACGCGGAGAGGGCCGATATTTCATGTATAAGAGACCTCAAGCCTGATGCAGAGGGTTTTGATACTTGCGGGAGGTCAAACAGCTGAGAAATCGTGTCAAAAAAGATCAAACATTTATTATCGTACACGTTTTTTAGACTAGCCAATGCCTTCTCATAATTTAAATCCGAAATTTGAAAAGCTTTCACAGTACCTAATGCATCATCTGTTAGACATGTTAGCAAATGGTTAAATTTCTCTATGCTTGTTAGAGATGGGTCGTTGTGAACTAAACTCTCAAAAAGACTTATAACATTTTTGTAGTCGGAATGTTTTCCACTAAATTTCGGTAGATTCATTTTTGGTAACTGAGACGAATGACGATAACCACCTATATCACTTTTACTAAGTCTCTGAGGCTCGCATTCTCTCATTGCGGACCGATATAACGCTTTTGTAATTATGCACATCTCCTCAACAGACGCTCTTAAATCATTCACTGGATTTAGCACATCGATATCTCCTTGAATATCCATCAATTTCTCGCAATATGTTTCGAGAAGTTGCATTCGGTATTCCATTTGAAACCTATCGAATGAAATGGTTTTTTCCTCGAATGACGTTCTCATACGTTGAATGTCACTCATTACCCTGCCGTGTTTTTGCATAGCCACTATTAGTTTAGCACTAGGCTTTGACGATGATTCCTCTTCTTTCTCAGACATTTTAGGTTAATATAAAAAAAAATAAAATACTCCAAATAAAAACAGTCGGACACAAGGGTTAAATAAATTTATTTCCAAAATGCTCAAAATGCTTCCTTAATAAATTTCCAACAATATCTAAATTTTAAATTTTAAAAATTAAAAAATTTAATTTCTCAAAAAAAAAAATTTATTGGGTTGGATAAGAGTTAAATGTGCACAGAAGCACCACCAAAATGCACAAAATACGTTTGTATGTGTGTTTGCCGTTTAACCAAAGCCGAAAAATGCACAAATGTTGAATTTTATTTGACAAATAAATGGTCCAAACTATTTAAGTGGATCCCATACGGGTTAAAGATGCCCACAAACACCGACAAAAAAAACCAACAAATGTATTAAACTTTTTCTCCAGGCCGAATCTTTGAATATACACCGAATTAATATCCAGGCAAATATGTACATATAAACATAAAACTGTGAGCAGGGCTTAAATTCACTGCCGTGTTTTGTAGGAACTGTTGGTATATATACAGTTTGAAAACCACTGCCGCTGCAATTGGCGCTAAAAATTAACCGATGTGTTGTTTTACATATGTACATACATATGTACAGCATAGAAGCCACTGACACTTATATATAGCAGACAAATAACTGCTCGCAAAATTTAAAACACCGTAAGTTTTGTCAAAGGCAGTTCACTTTTTAATTTTTTTATTCGGAAGTTTGGGTATATTTGGGGTGTAATAATATTTCTAATATATATAAGTAGGTGCCAATAATGAATACCATGTAAAATGCACGCATACACACATAAAGTGGAGTGCTCACAAATTTTAATTTTTGTCACTGAATACCAGGTTGTTGTTAGGCATCATTTTCCAAGCACTTTCCTTCCGTATCCAACTGCTTTCGCCAACACTTCACTGCTTCGCCGAATTCCACCAGCTAGAATTTTCGCCAACAAATTTAAAAAACTAAACAGATGCCGAGACGACGAGAGGAGCACTGTTTTTGTTTGTTTTTTCCGACGCGAAAATTAATAACAAAACTAGCCGTAGTCCCTGTTCGGGCGCCATGAAAATCCGGGGGAGAAATTACTTGTAAAATTTAAGCAAAAAAAAGATTTGCGACTAGCGGCTGGGGAATTTCCATGAAGCGAAACAAACTAAACGAAGTTGACTCCAAAGTTTATTGCTGCCAGCTGCTTCGAGGTTCGATCGGTTAATGTTCTCCCGAGAGCAGCATACCATTTCGCATAGCCACGAACAGAAAAGCTTATCAGTTAGATCACAACAACTCGGCTATGCTCAAGCTTGAGTGCAACTGATAAGCTTTTGTACATTGGTTTAAGGTGATTTGTTTACATTTTGGCTGCGTATATTCAATTAATTCATTCTTTTCATCTATCCTTAAAACTAACAATAAAACTTAATCTACTGCTCCAACAAATCTAATAGAACTAATAGCAAATGCAAACAAACAGGGAATATTTAATAGCGATATATAAGCAAGGTTTGACAAAATAATGCAGTATATAAATGAAGAACAACAGATACTTAACAATTACTTGAACAGTTACAAAAATAGTATTTTCAAAACCGTTAATTCAGAATATCTCCTTCAACACACTTTCCAATATATATCAAAAATTAACATGAGTAGGTAAATAAAGCTGGTTCTGGCACAGATTTGTGGGCTATTAAGCTGTCACATTAGTGATAAAAACATGGTTTCCCCCACCCCGAAACCCATTATCCGTCGTCCCCTGTGATAAGCATTCCCCCTCACCATCCGCCACAGGTCCTTTTAGTAAGTATGGATTCTGGCACAGAAATCATAAACCCATAAATTATAGTTTTTAAAATCAGTGCACGTGTTCAAAGAAGTAATAAAATGTGACGATTGTGTCATGATTAGTTTTCCGACCCCCTATCCGTTATTTGGGAATATTGAAATGTATTCCTGATCCTAATTAGGAGAATTGAAAACGTCTTAAGGGGTTGAATTTTCTCAAAACCCACAGTCAATTTCTATATATGAAGCCTCTGTCTACGTGTGTGCGTGTGTATGGTTGAGTGGGCACCCCAGATGTGTGTGGAAACATGACTCGTGGAACCGATGAGGAATATCCATGCTCGCACTGTAATAAAATGAGTGTTTTAGTATTTCTCTCTCTATTCCAACACATAAATAATAATAAAATAATAAAAAGGATACAAAAGATTGTGGTTTTGTGTGTAAGCTAACACAGTTAAGAAGTAACTTATAAGTCGGTACAAATCTTGGGTGTTTTTCGGATCACCCTAGAGTCTTTATGTGCAGACCAAGCATAAGACGACTTTAGTTGTGCCTGCTTCCCGGCATGGTGAGCTATGCATCTTCTGCTAGTGTCAGCATTTTTGTATGACATGCGACCGGCTTGCCGGCCACGTACAGATTTTATGTTCAGTTTGATTTTGATATGAATAAAGAGCGCATAGCTCTATTAAAACAACTCCAGCGAAAGCTGTATAATTATTGAATTGGTTATCAAGCCTTAAGGGCCGTTAATAACGGAGAAAGGTTCTCCTACCATATTTCTGCAATATTCAGGAACATTGAGCCCGCCAATAAAGGAGGCCAGCGGAACACCCGGAGAAGAGTTCTCCATCCCACGTCATCAGGCAGCCACGTCATCGCCCATCTTCACGGACTGCGCCGAGGAGCGACACACTCACACCAAAAACATAATTGGCACCCAACTTAATAGAATTCACGACCCAAAATTCTAGGCAAAAAATATGTAAGTGGTCTGATTTTAATAATGCAGCTTCAAATTGTGAAAAAAACCAACACACACATACACAGTGAAAAAAATAAAATAAAATAAATTATATAAAACAGACGAAACATTTTTGGAAATATTTAAGCATTCCTATAGCAGGTGTGATTTGTTTCGTGAATAAAAAATATTTGCTTTACCGCCCTCATGTAACAAAAAGTTTTTTTTTGGTAGTACTCCGACGCCAAAAGCGCCAAATTGAAAGTGAAAGCGAAGAAGAGTGGGACCGAGAGCCCCAACGGTACCAACCACCACAAATAGACATTATGAACGCGGCCAACATAGAAGCTGTGATTCAAGCCGCATTGGCTCAACGGGAACAAAGGCTTAGTGCCGAGTTTCAAATTCAATTTAGTGCAGTTAACCAACAACTACAAATTCTGCGCGTAGAGGCGCCAGAAGTCGAAACATACCAGCGAATTGCGGTGAGCCCAGTACGAGTGCCGTGTGACATACCGTTACACATAGTAAAGTCGATTCCAGAATTTACCGGGATACAGGATAAATACGTGGCGTGGAGACAG
>NW_024573292.1:0-2581 GCF_018153835.1 Drosophila eugracilis
TGACAAACATAGAGGTGGACTTATTATTTATTTGTCTTTCAAATATTATAAAATGTTATTAATATTTAGTAATGTTTTAATCTTACCCAAAGGCAACGCGGTCATAGAATTCAAAGGCGGTAAGAAGGTAACGTAATCTGGGCAACCGGCGAGGTTCAAACACAAGAGCTCTAACTCTATTGTCTATCCATCCGCTAAGAAAATCATTAAAATTGTCATTTTCAATGCGCTGGATAATTTTAATCGATAACTTCCTTCGTATAAAGTCTGTAATAAAGATTATTTTGTTTACAATTAGAAAAACTATTTAATGTGAAAATATTGATATGTTCTTAAATTAAAGCTAGATATTGTACTACATTGGTACTCTCCTCTCACATTTTGGTTCTATGCAATTTTTTGCAACGAGAGGAGCGGAACCTTATTAAGCTTTTACGCTCAGGTGAATTCAACCGTCGCTCTCCCTCTTATCTTTCGGATAAATTTGAAACTGCTTAAAAAAACAAGAGGAAACGCTATAGTAGAGTGCCCCGACTATAAGATACCCGTTACTGTTTTACACAATTTTAGAATATTCATTTTGCTAGTGGAAATTACGCAAGCGCCACCTATTGTCGGAGAAAGCATGTCGAGTAACTAATAGTGACGTCACTGCCCATGTGAAGCCTTATAACCTAAATTTCTTCATAAGTAGCGAAATAATGTTCCGATTTGAAAAATCTTTGGTAAATCGATAGATATTATAAATAAGTTATAAAACGTCTAACGAAGGCATTCATAATATTATTATAGACGCCACAGCGTTCCGCGGTTTGTAGGCATTAGAGTGGGCGTGGCCGGATAAAAACTTGTGGGAAGTTGCAGTGGCAACACTAAAATACGTGTTCTTAAGCCTAACTTTCTAGCTCTTTTAGTTCCCGAGATTTTTGTATTTTTGGGTTTTTGGGTTAGGGTGGGCGTAGCTAGATGGAAAAATATCAGTTCGCATTTGGGGCATCATAAAAATCTACATGCTTAATCCGAAATTTCTATCACTTATAGTTACCGAGATATCAGGTTTTCTTGATAATGCGAAAACCGTCTTTTGAGCCTTGTGGGCGTATGGGTGGGTGTGGCCGGATAATAGTACCACTATAAGATGAGCTGGCATCTAAAGATTGTACATACTGAATTTCACTGAAAGAGATGACTTTCTGGCTCTAATAGATCCTGAGATTTCAGCGATTTTAGATTTTCGCGATTTGTGGGCGTTAGAGTGGGCATGGCAGGACGCTGTAATAAACTCAAGAATCTTCATGCTTAATCTCAACTTTGTATCTCTTATAGTTCCTGAGATCTCAGCGTTCATACGGACAGACGGACAGACACACGGACATGGCTCAATCGACTTTGGTATTGATCCTAATCAAGAATATAATACTTTATAGGGTCGGAAAGGCTTCCTTCTACCTGTTACATACTTTTCAACGAATCTAATATACCCTTTTACTCTACGAGTAACGGGTATAAAAATATCACAATTAAATTCATTAATTTTTTCTAATTTTAAATATTTTGACAAATACTTTTATTTACCCTATATCTCATAAAATGTAAAATGTATTTATATATGTCGGAGATGTATACGAAGAAGCAAAATGTAAATTAAACTGTAAAGCGTTAAATAATGGAAACAGTATAAAATAAAAGAAACTAAGCTACGAGTAATTTGTAGTTTCTTTTACTTGCATAATTGCGGAGAGCGAGGGTCGAGAACGAGAGAGAGTGGCGTCTTAGCCAAGTGTTGTGGTCGAGTGTTGGTTGTCTCTGAGAGAGAGAGAAATTAAAAAGGAATGAACAATTGGGTGAATACAGCGTTTGCTCTGAAATCGAAAACGGGCAAGTGCTCGTAGTTGACCGCGACTCACTGCGCATCAGCATCAAAATGCAAGAAGAAGAGCTGCAAATGTCTCAGCCCGTGACATCAGAAGTGTGATCGGCTAAGGCCCTGCGTGATAGTAAATGGCGATCTTTGTTAGAAGCACAAAATCTACGGTTTATCGAAATACTAAAAACAATGCAGCAGCCTGCTTCATCAAATACAAGTAAAAAAGTGATCAAGAATATATATACTTTATAGGGTCGGAAACGCTTCCTTCTACATGTTACATACCTTTCAACGAATCTTAAATACCCTTTTACTCTACGAGTAACGAGTATAAAAATACGGTGTCGTGAACGGTGCGAAAGAAAAGGCCGAGATATTTTTTCTATGATTTATGTTAGCAGCGCTGCGACTACGTACTGACAGCGATAGAGAACGGAATGTAATGGGACGAGCCGAGCAATTAGCGAATCGCGAGCGCTTATCTCGGCTTGTCTTATAGATAAAAAGATAATTCAGAATGCAGTGATGTTGAAAAAATTTCAAGCCTTATTTCTGGTATTAGCCAGATGACTGCTCCCGACAAACAGCTTGCTAGATATCAATTCCATCAGTTTCCTTCAAATGCCCACTATGGCTGACTTCGTAGTACCTCATTGGATCAACCCAATATTTCAGTTCATTTTCAATAGAAATCGGAATATATCTGCCGCTGCG
>NW_024573293.1:0-4768 GCF_018153835.1 Drosophila eugracilis
AGGCAACAGGCAACAGGCAACAGGCAACAGGCAACAGGCAACAAACCCAACAGGCAACAGGCAACAGGCAACAGGCAACAGAGCCCCAACAGGCAACAAGCAACAGAGCAACAGGCAACAGGCAACAGGCAACAGGCAACAGGCAACAGGCAACAGGCAACAAACGACAGGCAACAGGCAACAGGCAACAGGCGGCAGGCAACAGGCAACAGGCAACAGAGCCTGGGCAACAGGCAACAGGCGAAGCAGGCAACAGGCCAGCAGGCAACAGGCAACAGGCAACAGGCTGACAGGCAGCAGGCGGCAGGCAGCAGAGACGGCAGGCCCTTGGGCAACAGGCAACAGGCAACAGGCAACAGGCAACAAACTGACAGGCAACAGGCAACAGGCAACAGGCAACAGAGCAACAGGCAACAGAGCAGCCAGGCAGCAGGCCTGGCAAGCGGCAGGCAAGCAGGCAACAGGCAACAGAGCAAGCAACAGGCAAGCAGGCTAACAACAGGCAACAGAGCAACAGAGCAACAGGCAACAGGCAACAGGCAACAGGCAACAGGCAACAGAGCAACAGGCAACAGGCAAGCAAGGCAACAGGCCGGGCAGAGGCTGACAGGCAAGCAGGCAACGGAGCGGCAGACGGCGGGCGGCGGGCAGGCGAACTGACAGACTGACAGGCGGCAGGCGGCGGGCGGCAGGCGGCGGAGCGGCAGGCGGCAGGAGCGGCAGGCGGCAGGGCGGCAGGCTGACGGGCCTTGGGCGGCGGGCGGCGGGCGGCAGAAGCTGGCCAGGCAACAGGCGGCGAACTGACAGGCAGGCAGACGGCGGGCTGACAGACGGCAGGCGGCGGGCTGACCCGGAGCGCGCAGGCGGCGGGCGGCGGGCTGACGGGCTGACAGACTGACGGGCGGCGGGCCTGACGGGCGGTGGGCGGCGGGCTGACGGGCTGACGGGCGGCAGACTGACGGGCTGACAGAAACTGACGGGCTGACAGGCGACAGACTGACGAACGCTGACGGGCTGACGGGCAGGCAGGCTGACGGGCAACAGGCAACAGAGCAACAGGCAACAGGCAACAGGCAACAGGCAACAGGCAACAGGCAACAGGCAGCAGGCAACAGGCAACAGGCAACAGGCAGCAACAGGCAACAGGCAGCCCCAGAGCAACAGGCAACAGGCGGCAGGCAACAGGCAACAGGCTTGGCAGGCAACAGGCAACAGAGCAACTGGGCAACAGGCAACAGGCAACAGGCAACAGGCAACAGGCGGCAGGCTGACAGGCAAGCAGGCAAGCGAGCTGACAGGCTGACAGACTGACAGGCCCCAGCAGGCGGCAGACCCCAGGCGGCAGGCTGACAGGCTGACGGGCGGCAGGCGGCGGGCGGCAGGCGGCAGGCGGCTGGGCTGACGGGCGGCAGGCCGGCCCCAGGCAGCGGGCGAAGCAGGCGGCAGGCAGCAGGCCGGGCAAAAGGCAAGCAGGCAACAGGCAACAGGCAAGCAGGCAAACAGGCAAACAGGCAAGCAGGCAACAGGCTGACAGGCAAACAGGCAAGCAGGCGGCAGGCGGCAGGCAGGGGCAGGCAACGGGCGAGCCAGGCCGGCAGGCGGCTGGGCGACAGACTGACAGGCGAGCGGAGCGGCAGGCTGACCCAGGCAACAGACGGCTGGCAGCAAACAGGTGGCCTCAGTGGCTGGGCAACAGAGCAACAGGCAAACAGGCAACAGGCAACAGGCAACAGGCAACAGGCAAACAGAGCAACAGGCAGCAGGCCCCAGAAACAGGCGGCAGGCTGACAGGCAGCAGGCAGCAGGCAGCAGGCTGACGGGCAGGCAGACAGGCGGCAGGCAACAGGCGGCAGGCGAGCAGGCGGCTGGGCGGCAAGGCGGCAGGCCCCAACCCAGGCAACAGGCAACCCAGGCGGCAGGCGGCGGGCTGACGGGCGGCAGGGCTGACGGGCGGCGGGCGGCGGGCGGCGGGCTGACAGGCGGCAGACTGACGGGCGGCGGAGCGGCGGGCGGCGGGCGGCAGCGGCGGGCTGACAGGCGGCGGGCAAGCGGAGCGGCGAAGACTGACAGGCGGCGAACTGACGGGCGGCGGGCTGGCAGACTGACAGGCGACAGGCGAAACGGGGCAACAGGCAACAGGCAGCAGGCAACAGGCAACAGGCAACAGGCAGCAGGCAACAGGCAGCAGGCAACAGGCAACAGGCAACAGAGCAACAGGCAACAGGCAGTGGGCAACAGGCGAGCAAGCAACAGGCAACAGGCTTGGCAGGCAACAGGCAACAGGCAGCAGGCTGACAGGCAACAGGCAACGAACGGCGGGCGGCTGGGCGAACGAGGCAGGCAAACGACGGGCGACAGGCTGACAGGCAGCAGGCCGGCAGCGCCAGGCGGCGGGCAGATGGCGGGCGACAGGCGACGGGCTGACGGGCGGAAGGCGGCAGGCGGCAGGCAGCAGGCCGGCGGGAACGGGCAGACAGACAGGAAGCAGGCAACGGGCTGACGGGCGACAGGCGACAGGTTGACAGGCGACAGGTGGCAGGCAACAGCCAACAGGCCGAAGGCAGAGGCAGCAGGAAAACGCCCAAGCAACAAGCAACAGGCAACAGGCAACAGGCCAACAGGCAACAGGCAACAAACAACAAGCAACAGGCAACAAACAGCAAACAACAAACAGCAAACTAACAGAGCAACAGGCAACAGGCAACAGGCAACAGGCAACAGGCAAACATGACAAAGCAACAGGCAGCAGGCAACAAGAGGGCAGGCAACAGGCAACAGGCGGCAGGCAGCAGGCAACCGGCAGCAGGCAACAGGCGGCAGGCAACAGGCAACAGGCAGCAGGCGACAGGCAACAGGCAACAGGCAACAGGCAACAGGCAGCAGGCAACGGGCCCCAGGCAACAGGACAGGCAACAGGCAACAGGCAGCAGGCAGCAGGCAAAGGCAAACGGCATAGGCGGCAGGCAACAGGCAACAGGCAACAAACTGAAAGCAACAGACTGACAGGCAACAGGCAACAAAGCAACAGGCAACAGGCAACAGGCAACTGACAAACAGGCAACAGGCAACAGGCAACAGGCAACAGGCAACAGGCAACAGGCAACAGGCAACAGGCAACAGGCAACAGGCAACAAATGGCAGCAGGCAACAGGCAACAGGCAACAGGCAACAGGCAGCAGGCAACAGGCAACAGGCAACAGGCAACAGGCGGCAGGCGGCAGGCGGCAGGCGGCAGGCAACAGGCAGCAGGCAACAGGCAACAGGCGACAGGCAACAGGCAACAGGCGGCAGGCAACAGGCAACAGGCAACAGGCGGCAGGCAACAGGCAACAGGCAGCAGGCAGGCAACAGGCGGCAGGCGGCAGGCGGCAGGCAGAGGCAGGCTGAGCAGGCTGACAGGCTGACAGGCGGCAGGCAGGCAACAGGCTGACAGGCAACAGGCAACAGGCAGCAGGCGGCAGGCAACAGGCAGCAGAGCGGCAGGCGGCGGTGCGGCAGACGGGCGGGCTGACAGGCCGGAGGCTGACAGGCGGCAAACACGGGCGGCAGGCAACAAACAGGCAAACAGGCAGCAGGGCAACAGAGCTAACAGGCAGCAGGCAACAAACAACAGGCAACAAACGCCGCAACAGGCAACAGGCAACAGGCAACAGGCAACAGACAGAACAACAGGCAACAGGCAACAGGCAACAGGCAACAGGCAACAGGCAAGCAGGCAACAGGCAACAGGCAACAGGCAACAGGAGCAGGCAACAGGCAACAGGCAACAGGCAACAGGCAACAGGCGAGGCAACCCAGGCGGCGGACTGACAGGCGGCAGGCGGCAGGCAACAGGCAACAGGCAACAGGCGAGGCAGCAGGCTGACAGGCAACAAACTGACCAGGCAAAGGCAGGCAGCAGGCGACAGGCGGCAGGCAACAGGCTAACAGGCAACAGGCAACAGGCAACAGGCAACAGGCAACAGGCAACAGGCAACAGGCAACCAGGCGGCAGGCGACGGGTGACAGGCGGCAGGCAGGCAGGCGGCAGGCGGCAGACTGACAGGCAACGACGGAAGCAGAAGCAGGCGACGGGCGACAGAGCGACAGGCGGCAGGCGGCAGGCAACGGGCAACAGAGCAAAGGCAGGCGACAGGCTGACAGACAGGCAAACAAACAGGCAACAGGCAACAGGCAATGAGCAACAGAGCAACAGGCTAACAGGCAACAGGCAACAGGCAACAGGCAACTGAACAGGCAACAGGCAACAGGCAAGCAGGCAACAGGCAACAGGGCGGCGGGCAACAGGCAACTTGGGCGACGAGCTGACAGCTGACAGGCAACAGGCAACAGGCAGAGGCAGACAGGCGGCAGGCGACAGGCAACAGGCGGCAGGCTGACAGCGGCGGGCGGCAGGCGGCAGGCTGACAGGCTGGCAGGCGGAGCAGGCAGAAGCTGACGGGCGAGGCGGCAGGCTGACAGGCAGCAGGCGGCAGGCGGCAGGCGGCGGGCTGACGGGGCTGACCGGGCGGCAGGCGACAGGCGGCAGACTGACAGGCGGCAGGCTGACAGGCAACAGGCAACAGGCAGCAGGCAACAGGCAACGGGCGACAGGCGACAGGCAGACGGCAGGCTGGCAGGCTGACAGGCAGCAGGCAACAGGCAACAGGCAACAGGCAACAGGCAACAGGCGGCAGGCAACAGGCAACAGACAACAGGCAACAGGCAACAGGCAACCCAGGCAACAGGCAGCAAGCAACAAACGCAAACAACAAAGGCAACAAACAAC
>NW_024573294.1:0-855 GCF_018153835.1 Drosophila eugracilis
CAATAGTTACTCGAATCTGGAATGGCATATCTCGTTCGATTCCTTTGTTAAATTTCTAACAAAACTGCATTCACAGCTAAAATTGCGAATTTTGATCCATTTCTCGCAAAAATGGACGATTTTCCCGTTATTAAATATGTGATATTTGGTTTAACCATTTTTCCTAATTTAACTGGCAGTATTACGGCTATAACTAAGCCAATAGTTACTCGAATCTGGAATGGCCTACCTCGTTCGATTCCTTGTTAAATTTCTAACAAAACTGCATTCACAGCTAAAATTCCGAATTTTGATCCATTTCTCGCGAAAATGGACGATATTACCGTTATCAAATATGCCAACTTAAATTTTCCCATTTTTCCTAATTTAAGTTGCAGTATTATTGCTATAACTAAGCCAATAGTTACTCGAATCTGGAATGGCATATCTCGTTCGATTCCTTGTTAAATTTCTAACAAAACTGCATTCACAGCTAAAATTAGAATTTTTGATCCATTTCTCGCGAAAATGGACAATATTACCCGTTATCAAATATGCCAACTTAAATTTTCCCATTTTTTCTAATTTAAGTTGCAGTATTATTGCTATAACTAAGCCAATAGTTACTCGAATCTGGAATGGCATATCTCGTTCGATTCCTTGTTAAATTTCTAACAAAACTGCATTCACAGCTAAAATTGCGAATTTTGATCCATTTCTCGCGAAAATGGACAATATTACCGTTATCAAATATGCCAACTTAAATTTTCCCATTTTTTCTAATTTAAGTTGCAGTATTGCGGCTATAACTAAGCCAATAGTTACTCGAATCTGAGTGGCATATCTCGTTCGATTCCTTGTTAAATTTCTAACAAA
>NW_024573295.1:0-8796 GCF_018153835.1 Drosophila eugracilis
CTCTTTTTGTTTAAAAACATAATTTATTTATTTAATTTTGCACTGATATTTTCAAATCTCATTAATAAGGGTTCAAATTTACTTTTTCACATTAGACTGACCTTTTTTTGCTCAATACACAACATATTTGTTCACCAACACCCAAAAGAAAGCCAAAACATTTAGGCGATCCCGAATAATACGGAGCTACCACCATTATCCTACATAGGCCACCACAAATGCGTGACTCCCTCTTTTTTCAGGTCTTCCGCACACAGTCCACGATACCCATTGTACTCCTTTTTGATATCGCCCTGCCGCTTCAGTTTGATCCCATCCAGCGGTGGCTTAAGGCAAGAGGCACCCCTGTCATCCCAGCTAGTGAGCCATCTCAGAGACCAGTAGAATACCGCTTCACCCAAGCCGTCCGACTTGCGTGGCCCTTTGTCGTTTATTATTGCCATTAATGGGAAGTACAACACCGAAAATGTTATGTCCACTTTGTAGCTCACTCCTTGTATAGCCCTAGGATGCCACGCTCACGCAAGAGCTCCTGGTAAGACCCAAGGCGAAGCCTGTTTGAACTCCCGGCCTTCTGCTTTGTGCTTTGTAGCAGCTCATGCGCCCGGCATCTGCGCGCGGATCTTCAGGAGGTTCCACATTCGAAGGGACGACTACGATCTGAAACATTCCAGCTAAACCACTTCCGCCAATCCTGCTCGCGGTAGTGAAAGAACGCTGCTTGTTAGTAGCCAGCATTTACCGGAAATAGTCGTTTGCAGCCAATTTAATGCTCTTTTCGGGTGTAATAAGTATGATGGTAACCCCGAACCGCAGCGCATGCCAAAGGAGTCCTTCGCTGTTTCGTAATCTTACACAAGCAGTCGGCACTCTTGTACAATACCGAACCATGGGTGAAAATGTCATAAAACACTACCAAACTTACTCACATGCTGGTGTACATGCGCTCGCCATTGGGACCGATTTTGCTGGTTTTAGAAGCGCGTCTTTACCAAATCCATGGGAAAACGCATGTTACTCCAATAATCCCAGCTATTCCCCAACGATCTTTGGCAAAATGCTGTGTGAGGTCGAATTAATTAACCAGTATCAGAGACCTGCGACATACTTGAACTTTTCAGCTTTTTCTTTTGATCCGGCTACATTCAACATTGTATTCTCCCTGCAGCCTGAAGAAAATTTAAACATCTGGCTGAAAACAGAAACTTAATATGTATTATAGAATTTATTTCGTTTGTTTCATTTCTGACGGTTTTCATAAAGCATACAATTGCTCTAATGCTGTTTTTGAATGCTACTAAAAGTTTAACTTTCGCCTGCAACAAAGGAAAATGCATTACTAATACAATTTGAGGCAAATGTTCATGGATAGTTGCGGATTGCTCAGAAAAGAAGACTAAATAGAGAGAGTGTCCAAACACAACAGTTATAAACTATGATATTAAACAAAAAGTTTACATAATATTAGCGTTGATGTTGTTTATATCTTATTGTCATTTGGAGCATCAGTTAACTTCTGCCATGGTCAAATACATAGTATATATATTTTGAGTAGATTAATGGGACTGGGGGAAAACTTTAACAACTGCATTTGTTATTGACTGGATAGCGCACCTTTCGATTACTTTAGCTTACTATAGAGACTTCACGTTTACGTTCATGGACAGCTTTAACAACAACACGATATACATACACATTCAACATTCAGAGTAGACTTAAAATGCTTCGGTCTTGTCAATACGCCTTGGCGAGTATCTATATAAATCCCCCTACTTCTGAACACCCAGCAGACCCTCGGTCACGCCCAGATAGTAGACAGTCTGAGCAATTCCGAAAAGAGGAGCAATCACAATCATTCGGCACAAGCCGCCCTTGAAGAACGCAGTGGGTCCCTCGTGCTTCAGCGTCTTACTAAAAAGAATAAACAGTGATTAGGGCGATGAGCACTTTATATATATATTTCCTGCACTCACGTGATGCAATCAGATATGCCTTTGAACTCTTTCTCGCCATCAGCCTTCTTAATCGCCTGCAGACGCGTCTTAACCACATCAAAAGGATTAACCGCTAGAGCAGCGGTAGAACCGGCCGCCAGTCCCGCCAGGAAGGAACACCTTTATTAATTATAAAATAGTTATAGTAAACCCTTTTTTTTTACAATTCTTAAAATGAAAACTCACCAAAACACAGCCTCGCCAGATCCATCATTACGCCTGGGACCCAGATCATTAAGTGTAGCAAATAGGGGGAAGTAAATCACTGAGAAGGTGACATCTCTTAGTCCTGTAGCGCCGATACCCTTGTACAGTCCAAAGATGCCCTTATCCTTGATAAGCTGCGAGGCCAACTGGGTGGCCGACACCTTTTCCACCGTCTTGCCGGCCAATTTTGCCGCCGCCGCCACTCGACCAGCATCCTGCATTTGAATCTTAAGCAGCTCCATGGGCGTTGTAACGATTATCTGGAATGCACCCGCTAGACCGCCGGCAACCATCTGACTGGTCAGCGGAAGTTTGCCATCCTTGGTGGTCAGCTTGTGGCGGTAGTCGTTAGCGGTCAGTTTGATGGCCTTTTCAGGCGTGATCAGCAGAATATTCACACAGAGCCGCGGTACATGCCAAAGTATCCCTCGGCTTTGTACGTCTTGCAAAGCAATCGAACCTAGGAGGTATTAAAAGAACAATTAGGAGTTTAATATTAAAATATAAAATTTTATTTACTTGCACATACATGCTGTTGTACATGCGTTCGCCATTGGGTCCGATCTGCTGGTTCTGCGACCTCGTCTTGACCAAGTCCAATGGGAAGACACATGTTACTCCAATGATTCCCTGCAATTCCACCGTTGATTATCTTCGGCAGTAGGCTGTAATTAAAGAAACGATATCAGGGCATTTGTAGTCGTTACCTTATTATGCCTGGCTAATTGAGGCAATTATTTGCACTGCGTTAACTTTGCATACACGTTCTCAGCAAACGGCAACGACAAAATGTAAACAATGGTCTTATTGGCTTTGAACTTGGCCCCATACACTATCACTGTTCTTAAGATACCACAATTGAGTATTCAATTGAAGGCAGAAAAGGTCAAATGGGTTGGCCATTAATAGGAAGAAATATTTGGTGGTTTGCTAAATAAAACGTAGACCGTATATATGTTGGATCGTTATATCTAGTCGTATCTTGGGTCTATTTTCGGTTTTGCATTTTTAAAACAACATAGGGAACAAAAACAAAGTGCAAAATGCAATCATATTATATCATAGTATTGCTGTCTTTGTCTTTAAATTTGTCCCAATTTTATTGAAACTAAACAGGGGGTAAGAGTGGGGAGAATGGCTGAGGGCAAAACACTTCAAAATGAAATGTGTACAAATGTCTTTCATTCATGTGACGAGTCTTTAACGATGATAAAAAAGTACAGTGGGTATTCGTAAGAGTATCAAGTTTTAAGATTATATTTTTGAAGATTAGATTAGATTTTTCATTAGGTACAAATATTTTTAAAAAATAATAATAATTATATTATATTTTTGAGGTCATGGACTTTTATAAATAAAATATATCTATTAGTATATCAAGAAATTCGTTTTTAAACCCGTTCAAATTTCTGTAGATGGTGGATAACTTCATGAAATTAAAAATATTGGATTTTTTATATTTCATAAAAAACACCATTTAAGATTAATTTAAAAGATGACTACAGTAAATAAAACTCGAAACTTATAGATGTCTGAAGTGCTCAAAACTAATTAGTTTCACATAATTTTTACCTTAAGTCACAGTACAGATAAGTGTTTATTTTTTTATTAAAGTGGATTGTTTTTTTTTGTTTGACCGTGCAAAAATACATTTGTTAAAACAAATATGTTTTGTTTATTATTAAGATTATATTACGAAGGCTAATTGAAATGTATATTGATAACTTACGCGAATTGCTGGTGCTGTGGCTGCTGCAGCGGTGTTTTGTTGGTTTCACTGCTCGACATACTGCGAAAACACATAGATATAGATATTATATGATTTATATAGGCACATATCAAGAATCGGTGCAAACCGGATTGTTTATAATATAGAACAAAAGAAAATATGTAAAGCCTACAAGAAATAATTTGAATTTTCACCACTGTAAAAAACTCGGAAGAATTGGTAATAAATAAAGACAATAAACCTCATAAGCAACTATCACTCTTTTTATAGGTTGGTGATAAGCTGAGAACGGGATCCAAAGTTTATTGACATGATCGAAAAGCCCCACGGAGATTAGCAGCATATCAATGGAAGCCATTAGGCTGCACTCGCGAATAAATATTTAAAAATGCTTCGTTAGCACAATTACATGGGATGTGTGAATCGAAAAAGTTTATCAACATTTAGCGGCCTTAAATATATCTGTTAAGCTATCAAGGCCGAATAACGGGTTATCCACATTGCGCAGACGATAAGAATGTCTGAACCTGTTATATCTTCTCTTTTTTTTGGCTAATTAAGCATAAAGATATCAGCAGTTTTCATAAAAGTCGGCGGATATAGTTAGGTTAAAAACACCACATAAGCCATAAAGTACTATAAACTTTGATGATAAAAAATATTATTAAACCATTTTAGATTGCGGCGTCAAGGTAAATGGCAGTCCAGTTATTGATTATTGCCCAAAGTGTAGGAGAATTCGGGTCGAGGGGCTCGGCTGTTTATATGGTGAGTGCTATTTTTTCTGTGCTCCGCGTGCTTTACCTTTCCGCCAGGTGATACACTCCTTCGATACAAGATTACGATTATTGGAGGCACACTTATTTTTTATTGGGAGCACTGGAGAAACAACCACTTGTGTGGGATTTTACGTAATTTGTCGTGTTTACCACTAGGATCGAGCACCTTTATTAAATTAAATTGATTGCCACACTCTCTTCTGATACGTATATATGGGTTTGCATGTGTCTCTCTCGCAGTTCATTAAATGTTTAAACAAATTCCTTGCCCGTAAACTTCCCCTCAAGCAGTAGACCATTACCACGATATTTAACTCACATTTCACTCGTTGATGCTAAGCTCGAATAATTGACTTGGTTACTTTAAACTTAACGGTTGCTCCGCGTAAGCAACTTTTATTTTCGAAGAATTAAACTAAATTAAAACTATTTATTGATACCTCTCTTCGCGCGTCGCCGTCGTTTGTGATTCTTGGAGTGACCGTAGTGATATCTTTTGAAATATGTCTTCGGCTCAAATTAACTAAGATGTATATAGACAAACAAATCGACAACTGGTCACACTGACCAACAACTTAATTTTATATTCGTTTTTTTAAACATTTTTAAAAATGAATTATTCGAAATCAATTTTTAAGCGATGTTTTATTAATATATAATGCTATATAATAATTTATTATAAAAATTCAAATTGGCACTACCGATAGTGTTTTAAAAGCTTTGTATATATCGATAAAATCACGGCTGGTTAACCCAGCTCTAAAGCAACAACAAGAAAAAACATTCTTTTCTTGCACATAAAAAAGTGTTCTTTGATAATTTACTAGCTTAAAAGGGGTGCAAAATGAGTTCAGCTCGTTTTGCGCGTTCCGGGCGCGTCCGGATCTGCATTCTGATGACCATGTTCATCGTACTGATCATGATGATAGTAATCTACCAAATGTCCCAACACCAATTGGATGAGAGCCGCGCCTTCCAAGAGGGCCTCAGTGTCCAAATGCAATGTGGGTCCATTTAAAATTTTTTTTCAATACACACACTGATTATGGGGACATTTACAGCTCTTAATGCCGAGAAGCTGACTGCAGAGAAAAGAATGAGCTTGCTGCGCACTGAAAAGATGAGCCTGCAGGAGAAGTACGAGGGTCAGCTGGCAGAAGCGGTGCAAAAGCAGCAGGAAACGGAGCGCGCCCTTCAGGAAAAGTTCGACGCCCAAGTGGAGAAGTACAAGTTGTTGGAGCTCCAGTACTCCGACCTGGAGGCCGAGTGTCTTAAAAGCAAGAAGAAACACATAGAGGATACGAGTGCTTTCGACCAAAAGCTGCAAAAGGTCCTTGAGGATCTCCACAAGGACAAGGCTAGCAAAGAACACGAGGTGGCTGCTTGGAAGGTATTCAGTCTTAAAGGGAACATTGAATTTTTTATAAAAATTTTGATTCTCTGAGGAAAAGGAGTGGACAAAGTAAAACGCGATGGGGAGCACAAAGTATACACCCTGGAGGCTACAATAGCGGAATTCAAGACCAACTGTAACCACGTGCCCAAAGTCCAACCAGCTGAGGGCCCGGCCCATGGCCACCAGCAACAGCTGAACAAGCCCAGTCGACCAGATTGGCCACCACACACCATTCCAATACCGCCAGTTGGCGCATAGCATCGAAAAACCCGCGCAAACGAGAAGTCCCTTCGATGCCCAAGTGCAAGAGTGAAGGCCTCTACAGGATTGGCGGCGGGGTAAATCTGCTAGCATCCAACCCAAACCAAAACCAAACAATAGCAGCTACTAACTCAATAAGGAGTAATGGTGACGGAACCCAGTCGCAGCCAGGGAGCAGCTGCCTCTGTTGCCTTTCGCCGTGCGCAACCACCATAGCCTCATACTAAACTCTGGGTGAAAGACTTTCAGATTGTGCCCAAAACACTAAATGAGAAGCAGCAGCAGGAGGAGCCACAGTTGTCCGGGGGCCCTGTTTCCCCCGTTAAGCGCTCCCCGCAAGAGCAGCACACAGGCCTCTGATGGCGGCGTGGGCGGCAAGGAAAGCCGGAGATGCTCCGAACGCATCCATGGGCCCCTAGAGGTCGCAGTAGCAGCGGTCTTCCCTCCGCTCGCAGTACCACCAGCCTAGACGGAGCGCAAACTTCCCGAAAATGTCGCTCCCATACCCCGAAAACTTTGAGGACAAGGCGGATACTAAGGCCGACGCTGTCGATGTGAGACAGCGCCGAAGAGTTGCCAAAGAACGAAAACAATAATCGTTACGTAAACGTTGTGGAATGACCTTGAGACCAACAAGAATCTTGGTGTGGCACCCAAACCCCGTCGAGGATTCGGGCGCCCACGAAGTCAAGGCACGCGTTAAAACGAGCCTAGCTTTAATTTACCCCCTGCTGGAGGTGGCCAAAACTTCTTTGATGGCGAATTGCCGGCTCCTGGCCCAGGGACCCGTGCCCGATGAGCCAGCTAAAAGCAAATGGCTGAGGCGGCAGGCGCTGGCGGAGGAGGTGAAGGAGACGATGATGATGATGTGGGAGATGTGGCGGTAAAAAGCAGCCACAACATTTACTTGATACAGACAATCTAAAACAACGAAATTGTGGCTGACCAAGGCAAGGAGTTTGTCTAGAAGGAATTCATCTGGAAGATTTGGCATGGATGAAGATCAAGATGGTGAGTTCATAGAATTCATTTTAATTGATTGGTAAACTAAAAACCATTTTCGGTAATTGCAGAGGACGACTACTCAAATGTTGCGGCGCGTAAGAAAGGAGGCGAGGTCATTAGACATTAAGTAATATAATTTTCTATTAATATTAAGAGCGGTACGGTTGTGCAAAGGCTTAGAAAATCGCTTTATATTGAAGCCGTGCTCCCAAATCCATAGATTTTAGAGATCTGAGTTTGTCATAGATGATAGATGCATTCTAGCAAACTCAATCAATGAGTTTGTATGATAATTGGAATTATAAATCGAAATCTGCTCAGGGTTGAGCATACCCTAAGCTACATGATTACAAGTAAAATATAATGTCATGACTTTACCATCATTTCGTCAATAGCAAATGAAAAAAAGAAACAAAAAATGCAAGATTATACAATACTCTGAGATGCCGTCAGATGCTAGTGTGAACTGAAATCTATCCAAAGTTAAGACTGGTTCAGTTCAGCTTTACAAAAATATTTGTCGCAAAACTAGATGAACTTGTATTTCCTTTGAAAATTCGCTTAATCGTTTCATTCAAATTTTTACCCATCTCAAAAATGTAATCTTGCGCTTTTTACATCTTCTTACAATATTCCCTTATACTTGGTTTTCTGTGATAAAATAACTCCGCTTCACTGCATTTGACAATGTTGCCTGTTTTTTGAATCGCTGCCTCGCCGCTATTTCGCATTTTTGCATTTGAATTCAGCCAACTCATTTTTGCTAGAGATTAGGTAGCCACATGCAAGATAGGAATGTACATCAGGACACGCTCGCCTAGCATCCGAAAAACACTACACCCAAACTTTATTGGTAATGATAATAATGGAACTTAATTCATAAATGTTAATTTCTCGAAACTGGCTAAATGAAATTTTAAGATGCGCATAATTAAATTGACCCGGCGAACTCTTACTAAAAACTGTACAAATTAAAAGAAAATAACTCAGAATAAAAAAAAAAGGATAGGTTCACTGCGTGTGCGCCGAGGATCCATGGGTGCATCATTACCTGATCCGACGAAGCGACACGCTACGGATGGACCAGCAGATTGGAAATTGGGTTTGTGCTGCTGCCTTGGAGATTGTGCTCCGGCACGCAACTTGTAGTCTACCTTGAGGATCTTTAGCAGGTCTCCCGTCATAGTTCTTTGAGTAGAGAAAGGGGCATGTCCTACCAATACCAGCTCAAACAGAGCACACCCAGACTCCAGAGATCCATGTTTTGTGCGGCTTACTCCTGTAGCCATCTCTGGGGGGTAAGTAATCCACAGTTCCACACACAGGGAAGTCATGCGCATGAGTTAGGTTGGAGTGCACGGACCAGCCGAAGGAAGTCCACACGATCTTCAGGACACCCTTGTGACCAAGCAACAAGTTTTCTGG
>NW_024573296.1:0-231 GCF_018153835.1 Drosophila eugracilis
AGCAACCACAAATTGAGATTCTTT
Organism: Drosophila eugracilis; assembly: GCF_018153835.1. Lineage (NCBI taxonomy): Eukaryota > Metazoa > Arthropoda > Insecta > Diptera > Drosophilidae > Drosophila > Drosophila eugracilis. Next base: position 25 of record NW_024573296.1, read on the forward strand.
TTCACGTGCCACAAATAAACATTGTGCCTTAACTTCCCCGCGTCCCAGCAGCTCTGCCTATATCAAAGCTATCTTCAGCTGCCAGGATTTTGGCTTCTGGTGGCTGAGTTTCGATATAAAATTGCTACTGGATGATTAGGGATAATATATTTAAAAAAAAAAAAAAAACCCACCAGTCTTTGCTTTCTCATCAACGGAGTTGCCTGA
>NW_024573297.1:0-1010 GCF_018153835.1 Drosophila eugracilis
TTTTCTGCATGTTAAGAACTGCAGCCGAGATATCCGGCTTTCGGGGTTGGGGCATTTTCTTGGGATTACCTAAGCACATGGTCAGCCTGATAGAGATGAGCGCGGCACAAGCACTTGACAGTTAACAGATTAAATTTCTTTTGTCAGAAACAAAGGTAAAAAGTTGCTATTGGGTGAAACACCACGAGCCCGGTCCCGGTGAGCCAATAAAATGCCAAGTTCGTCGAATTGTGAAGGTGTGTGCGTAAGGAATGGCAAAACAAGCGATAGTACTGATTAGCGAATGGACCTCGTGACTTTTAGTGTTACAAGGTAGTCACAGAATTTATACCTGAGTTAGACCTACCCTTTCAAAAACAACAATGCTCGAAAAAAATACCATGATTTTAATTCACATTGGAAATAGATCACTCGAATAATGGTTAAACAATAATATATTTTGTCGAACAACTACGGGCGACCACAAATTAGAACAGCTTATTTAACGTCCATCTCCACTAGCCAGCTGATGTCAACAAAGCTTTTACTATTTAATTTGTTTTATAAGAATCTGCAAAATCATTAGGAAACAACAACCGAGATACATGCAAAATAGTAATCTCTCAGACGTGCCGCGTCTGCCTAGAAACCCACATGAGACCAATCTGTGTCTCAACGGATGGAAATCGAATACAACGACCGTGAGCATGGAGCCTCTGGTAGCTTTGGAATCCCGTTTCCAAAGTAAAGGTAAAATAAAGATCTACTTTCAATTTGATCTGCAGGGGATAATCGTTTTTCTCCTAATACTAGTATACCTGGATGGATCCAAATCTGCCAATGCAGCTGTGTCAAAACTGCACCCGGCGACTAATAAGCGCATACGAGTTCATTGTAGAGGTAAGGCAAACGCACAGGTTACTACGAAAGTCTCTTTCTTACGGCAGGAGATTGATCTGGAAGCCGAGGAAAACAATATGGAAGCAGTGGAACCGATTGAGCAGGGGAATACGGTTGCTATGGAAGAATTC
>NW_024573298.1:0-5073 GCF_018153835.1 Drosophila eugracilis
CTTCAAAATTTCATGAATTTCAAATTTTTCGATTATCGTGAAACCTTTTAGAAGTTAGACGAGGTGTGTTCAAAAGTAGACTTTTCAAATTTTTCAAATTCTTCGAAATTTTTCGATTATCTTCAGTTTTGGGAACAAGAAAAAAGTCACATGGGGCCAAATCCGGTGAATATGGTGGCTGAGGCATTATTGTGGTGTTGTTTTTGGCCAAAAAATCCAAATCCTTTGATCCATATTTTTCGATAAAAAAATCGCCGAGCTCGCAAAAAACAACTTGTAACTTGTACGCCTCTCACAACCAAACAAAAGAGGATGTTCCGCATTGAAACTTGGCACAGATGTTAGGGAAGAGGTACCAATATAACAAAACAAAAAATCGATAATCGAAAAATTTGAAATTCGTGAAATTTGAAGAGTCATTTATAAGTTATATCAATATATAACTTGTTATATTTACGTATAATACATAATTTCTTATTATTATTGACTTAACATAAGTTTTGGTCGCATTGTTGGGTCGGCAACCACTGCCTACCTATATATGTTTTTTGAGACGCCTTCAGTGAAAAACGTCATTTTTCTACTAAGGTTTCATCATATTATGGATTTTTCTATTTTTTCATAATATATATATTTTTTTATATTATTTCCTATAAATATTGTATTTGTTATATCATTATATAACTTATTATATTTATATGTATAATGTTAGATACTTCTTTATTATAATTGACATAATAAAGTTTTGGTCATTACAACCACCGCTCACCTATATATGTTTTTGACCACGCCTTCAGTGAAAACGCCATTTTTCATACTAAGGTTTCATCATATTATGGATTTTTCATTTTTCCATAATATAGAGATATTTTTATATTATTTCATATAAATATAGGTTTATGTTATATCAATATATAACTGATTATGGGATGATATGTATAATACATAATTTCTTATTATTATTGACTTAACATAAGTTTTGGGTCAATATATCTTGGCTTCGGAACCACTGTCTATATAAAGTTTATCACTAATTTCAAACGTCATTTTTCATACAAGGTCAATTATTATGGATTTTTCTATTTTCCATATAATATAGATATACTTTTATTATTTCATATAAATATTGTATTTATAAGTTATATCAATGATATAAAACTTTATTTATATGCTTAAAAATACATACCTTATTATTGACATAACATAAGTTTTGGTCATCATATCTATCGGCAACCAAACATACCTATATGCTTGGACACGCCTTCAGTGAAAAATGTCATTTTTCAGTACTAAGGTTTTTCAATCATATTATGGGATTTTTCATTTTTTTCCATAATGTATATATTTTTTTTTGTACATTTCCATAGTATTTATAAGTTATAATAATATATAACTTATTATTTATAAATTTATATGTAATATACAAAAAAAATAATTATTTCTTTTAACATGGATATGAAACAAATAAATTTTGGTCAACATATTCTGGTCATAAACACTTTTCACTATATAATACTAAATATAGTATATATTTTCATTATTTCATATAAAATATTGTATATATAAGTCATTGATCATATAAATATTAATATAAAATTAAATATAGAATTAATGTCTAAACATTCATTATTTTGATTAACATAGAATTTTCTGCGACGGGCAAAAAAAATAACTGTCGTCTGTGTTTTTATATGTTATTTTTCCTCATATAATATAGAAGATGTATAGGTTTAATTTTCATATATATATATAAATATATTTATATATATAATATATTAATAATTTAAATTAGGGTACACGAGACAATGAATGTGAAAAACCTTCTTAATAAACTATCTATTTAGTACTCAAGTCAAAACTGATCGTTAAATTTAAAAGAATTCTTACAAAAGGATATCAATAAAAAATATAAGAATAATTTTAGTTACTTTTTATGATACATGTGAATTTTTTATTGTACTTTTGGTATACTCTTTATTTATATAGAAGTTTTTTTTTATTATGGCGTCACTAATAAGATGACGTTCATTGGTTACCATTATGGGGGACCATTGGACACCTATAGACTTTTATTTGTCTGATATTAACTTAGCCCCTTTATTTGACTTGTACTTGTATGACCTCTTTATTTATGTAGCAGTTTTTTATTACGGCGTCACTAATAAGATGACGTTTCATTTGGCTACCATTAAATCATTATCACCTATAGATTCCCCATATTAAATTAATCCTGGCTTTTTAGACTTCGTACTTGTATAATTTTTCTTTATTTATGGCGGTTATTACTTGAAGTGGTCAATTAATAAGATTGACGTTTCATTTGGCTATGGGGACAACCTATTCGACACCCTATAGATTCCCATATTATTAACTTAGTCTCTTATGAGATCTTGTACTTGTATAATTTCTTTATTTATGTAGAAGTGAGTTTTATTACTTATGTCACTAATAAGATGACGTTTCATTTGGCTACCATTATGGGGCGATGGACAACATATAGACTCCCTATTATTATTAACTTTAGTCTCTTTATGAGACTTGTTTGTGTGTAAAAAAAAAAAAAAAAAAAAAAAAAAAAAAAAAAATACTTGTTGAATTTCTTTTTTTTATACTTCTTATATACATCTCGATTAGATAATGAACTTTCATTTCCGTTGGTTTCAATGTTAAAATTGGGAACTATTGGACACTGATAGACCTCATTGTAGTAATAATGAAGCGTATGTGTTGAGCATTTATAAATTATATATATTTTAAAATAATTTCTTTATTATCGTACAATTAAAAAAGATATAAAATATATATAATTTATATGTGTCTATACATGTATATAAGATAAACATTTTATTATAAAGGTCAATATATATCTAAATAATATATACAATATTATCAGTTTAATGTCAATATATACATATATTTTAAATAGATGATATAGATAGAAATCCATCCAATCATATCGATATCTAATCGAATCACTGCTAAAGATGAGCTTCAGGATCGCAGTATGGCAGCTGCTCAACTTTCACTTTTTGCAAAATTCGGCTCGTTAAACAAAAGTCGTTATAATTGATTTCTTAGCTTGTCATTGTATTAAATAATGTTTTTATTATGTAACCAGCGCGGTAACAGGTGACGAAGATCCTCCCAATCTTTACTTATGTTAGAGGTACTATCATTGGCATCACATCCATTTATAAAGTAAATTGCAAAACTCTTTAAATGTTTAGAAAAGTAGTACACGTAAAGTGCGTTCTATTTACTAATTGCAGTCCAGAAAGACGGATAATGACCTTAGTAATTCGGGCATAACTCCAACGATTTGAAGGTCATACCTCACTGTTCTTGCTCGAGGTCAGGTATTAAAGAATAAATCCTTAATTGTTCCTCTCGTAATCTACGCAGGAATGCCGTTGTCGCAATAACTCGTTTTGTCATTAGTACATTGAAACTAACCTCGTCTCACGACGGTTCAAAACCCAGCTCACGTTCCTTTTGCATGGGTGCAATTAACCAACGCTTGGTGAATTTTTCAAGTTTCACAATGTGATAGAAAAGAGCCGACACTAGCAGGATCAAAAAGCGACGTCGTTATGAACGCTTGGCCGCCACAAGCCAGTACCATCCCTATAATCTCTTTCTCTGACACCTCCTTGTTAAAAACTTTTAAACCAAAGGATCGATAGGTCGAGCTTGCTGTCCCTGTGCGTAACGGAACACCGAGATCAAGTCAGCATTTGTCCTTTTGGTTTCATGTGTTTTGACCAAACACTAGGAGCTGGCCTTGGGACACTACTGTTATTATTTGAGAAAATCAATACCAAAAGTCAAACTCCTGTCTGGCAATGTCCTGAATTGGATCATACCGGAGAATTGGAGTTATATCAAATTTTCAAACTAAAAATACATAAATGCACCGTTTTATTAAAGAATTATTTTCAATTATATAACAAACATCGTGAAAATACTTTGATCAAGATAGCTTACTTCCAAAACCCAATACCATAAGACATAATGAATGAGGATCTGTATAATGGCTAGGGAAATGACAGACGTTCTGAATTAAAAGTAAGGGCGGAAACAATAAGAGGAGTGGTATTTCATTGAAGATAACAACCGAGAGTTCCCTAATATCTCCCACTTTTATTCTACACCTCTGTCTCCTTTGATTGACTGACAGATACTAGGAGCTGAAGCTCCAGGCAGGGTCTTCCTTGGGGCTAATTATTCCAAGGCCTGTCTCCCTTGGCTGTGGTTTGCCAGATAGTAGATAGGGACAGGGTGTGTCTCGGATCTCTCCGATCTTAGGAGATACGTGGCGTGTTCCACATCCGAAGGATTCTGAAATCCACGGCACTCAAAAAAATATACCTACAAGTAGGTACATAAAGTGCACAAGGTGGAATAACTGCCAGCGCCCCAGATTAGGAAGCCATATCGCAGTGACATAGCGATTCACTCTGGTACCTCAGTTCTAGCGATGCGCTTGCCGGGCAACATAATTTCTCTGGACAAGAGGCGAGGTGTATCTCATCACCTCTGCCGCCTCTATGGTCGCAGCAACCTCGGAGTTGTATAACGCAACCCATATCGAATCATAAGATTCACCATTTCGATTTAGGTATCAACTGGAAGCCACCACGATACTCCCACTAGGGGCCCATCTCAAACAGTAGTGCTTTAATACATTCAAACCAGGGGTACCTGAAAGCCAGTTTTCTTAGACCCACCCCTTTAGCTCCGACAAAGCCGGATAATCACATAATGCCTTTGATGACAAGCTATGGCGAACTGTGGTAGTTTTTCATGCCAACCACACTGGCATTGAAAAATTGGCCTCAAAGGCCCTCCTCTCGAAACACTTCCTCAGCAACCCGTGAGTTCTGGTCCTGTCGCTGCTCTCCAGAATCTTCCAAATGTCCAGTTTCACCAATGCTGCAAAAACCGAGTCCATCAAGGTCTCGCAGTCTGGAGAGAGAGGGGGCAGCACATAGACGTGTCTCCCAGTCCTCATTTGACGTTTAAGGAGCGTAAAACGAGGCCTCGTTATGCAGAAATGCGTTGAACGACCGTGCC
>NW_024573299.1:0-367 GCF_018153835.1 Drosophila eugracilis
ATCCTGCGCGTATCGAGAAACCAGCTCCGATTCTGGTAACGAACCTCGCATCTGGATGAATCGGTAGAGTCACCCGACTGAGCGGGAACAACATCATCCCACTCCGCTGCTCTGCCAGCCCTGGACAGGAGGCATTTTCCGTTACCGGGCGGCCTTCCGGTTGTGTCCAGCTTCAGACCTGAAATGTCCTCGCAGAGCCAGTCGTCCTCCTCCAACGGTATCCACGCTTGTACTGACTGCTGGCCATAGCAGCCAAGTCAAGAAGGGGCGGGGCTCCAGCAAGTACCTGCAGTGCCAAGGATGATTTCAGCGGCATACCGGGAGTGGCATCCTCTAAAAGAAATTGCCTCTGGCAGGCAAGAAGTCG
>NW_024573300.1:0-285 GCF_018153835.1 Drosophila eugracilis
GCCATTTTCAATTGGCTTATTTTAATGTAATGGTTTCTTTTTTCAAGTCTTGGAAGAAGGTCTCCAAGTCAATAGTTCCACTTGCACATAAATCAACATAGATATTCTTGCTATAATTTTCTTACCATGTTAAAAAACACATAGCATGTCTTTTATATCTTTGTCCTACTTTACGTACTTGCCACATTTTTAAATTTGTATACAAAGTTGGGCTGAGAAGCTTTTTTTCTACAGATTTATTTATTGATCTCATTGTTTTTATTCCTGCAGGATTTCTGTCTACTT
>NW_024573301.1:0-949 GCF_018153835.1 Drosophila eugracilis
TTTTGGAACACCCGATGACTATTAAGTCATCCATATAAAAAAGAAATACTGAAGATGGATCAAGTCCTGGAATACAATTGTCATCATTCTCGGAATGAATTTAGTCCTATTTTCGAACCGAATGGTAATCCCGTGAAACGATAAGAACCATTGTTAGTCGAAAAGAAAGTTGTCACTATAATTCTTGTCAAGCTCTATTTGATGGAATCTGACATCAAGTCAAGGCTGAAAAAATTATTTGGCTCTACCTAGTAGGTCTCAAATGTCATCAATTCTGGGTAATGGAAATTTGTCTGATAGTAGTTTTTTATTAATTTGGCGATAGTCAGTACTAGTCGCCATTTCTTTTTATTGTAATCTGCTGATTTCTTTTTGGTACTAGTAATAGGGGGGACCATTATATTCTGATATGAATGGTTCTACTATTTTATCTTTTATTAATTTGTCTACCTGGTCTGAATTTCATCTTTTTGGCTATGAGGACTTCTGTGGGTTTTTATGTAAAATTTTATGTTTAATCTTAGTTTTCTTTTTGTAAAATTATTTGTTATTGGCTCTTTTAGAGTCCAAATATGTCTGTATATTTAGAGGCATATATCTTTTGGTTTTGATTCAAATAATTTTTGAGAATGTCTTTTCTAATTTGGACATAACATCTTTGGCTCTTTTTTCTTGATTTAATATTATAACTATCACATAGTGTTGAAGTTTTATTTTATTGACACAGACTATTTGGTCTTTATTAGTTATGTTTAATAAACTGGACGAAAGCATTTGGAGTCGGCGTTACGACTGTATTTGCTGTGTATCACCAGGTTGGATTTCTTGGTTCGAAATGAGGACGCTGTCTTCATTATGATTTAGTTCTAGTTTTCGTATGGCTTACTCAACGTTCTTGCTGGTAATACCGCCATTATTGTTAAAGACATGGTCTATTGGTACATATATA
>NW_024573302.1:0-2507 GCF_018153835.1 Drosophila eugracilis
GTGCTACTTCCCTGTTTGTATTTCCATTGATGTTAGTCACTCAGATTGAATTAATGCCTGATTGATTCATGTATATTGATTTTACTATTAGCCTTATTTATATGTCACGATTGTAATTGTCCAGGGCAATCTTCTTTTAAAAGAGATATGTCTGCTGCAATGATACGATTAAATATTAGATTGTGTTGTGTGGCTACGTGGTAAAAGTAGCGAATATGTTTTGCTAAGAGATTAATAGAATGAACCTTTTACTATCTACTGCGCTGAGTACCCTACAGGGCTGTTGGCCAAGGTTTCCCGATGGATTGGGAAATTCATTCGAATTGTTGTTTGTGTGGGTAGCATTGGTATTATTATTGTTGGGTTGATCTAAAAAATTTCCCACGCCCCTGTTGTTTCCGTTGAATCTGTTTACCTCTGTAGCTGTTGTTGCTATAATGACCATTTGTTATGGTTGAAACTTCGGCCATTACTCGCCAGATTTACCTCTGGCAGGTGCATACCTCGATACGGTCTTCCTCTTTGTGTGAGGTGAGATTTGTACTAGCGTTGCCTGTCATTTCAGTGCTAGATTCAATGTATTTGGCTTAACTGCTTCATTCATGTTCTTGAAGTTGCCCTAGCTATTATTATTTTGAGCCGGTTGTGTGGATTGTTTTTAACCATTGTGCCCAATGGCTTCTTTTACTGCTGAACTGGTAGTAATTTCTGAGGATAAGACCTTGGCAATATAAGATGCTTCCGAGGTAGCATACGTAATTTTTCTAGCTCATCTGTGAATGCCTGTGCAGTCTTCCCTCTGGCAGTTTTCACCATTTGGCTTTGATCACATCGATTGTTCCTCCGATGATAGTGTCTTTTTAGTTTAGTGATAAATTGCTTGTATTGTTGTCTCATTTTTGACTTTATACAAAGGTTGATCCCGTAATCTTTGATTTGATTGCTTCTACTGCCAGATATTCATTTGGTCCTTTAGTTAGATCGATCATTTTTATTGCGGTTATGAATCTTTGCAGATGGATCTGCTGTCCGTTAAATTCCGGAACAATAGCGCTGACCTTCTTTGATATGTGCCCTTTGGGCACTAGATGAGTCAACCCATGTTTGGTGTATTTCATGATTCTGAATCCAATAATTCCGTTAATGTTATTACCGCAGGAATTATAGATCGTGCAGATCTTCTTCCTTTTATTGGGTGTCCGGGATCACCTGCGATTTCTGAATCGCTAGATAGCTCTGCGTCTATGCTTACTACTTCTTCAACTACAGGAGTGTTTAGTATTGAAGGTATTGTTATGTCAAGTAAATTTTTTGTTTTTAGGCTTGGTTAAATTATCCTTAACCTGTTCAGGTATTTTGGTACACTGCCCCAGTGTTGGGATTTTAGTTTTTCTCTATTTTCATGTATCAGAATCGTGCTTGGTTGAACACGTGTCAAGCATAGTTGCGTGTTTTGTTAATAGTCACGTCTGTATTATTTTTCTCTGTTTTGTGCTAGGCATTTGTATGACTTATCAAATTCCGATTTGATATCAGTCAGTTCGATTGCATATTTTATGCCATTCCATATCATTTTATATTAGTTTTTTTTTTTTTTATATATATTATCTCTTAGATGCCATCATTATTATTACTCTACTAAGTTGGATGGTCATTTATTTTCGATTTGACTTACACCCATTGTTGTTAGTACTATTGCTTTTGGGTTGCAAGTGCAGTGGATTAAGTGGGGAAGTGTCTGCAGTTGAAGATGCTCTATATATAGATTTTCTGAAAGTAGGTATTACACTAATGAAGGTTGTAATTGTATGTGCTGAATTTTTCAGCGAAGTTTTGGTCACAGACTAAATATTGTGTGTCTTAGTTATGGCTTCAGTTAATCTTTTTTTTTTTAGATTTTTATCTAAGTCATTTGCTTGGCTCTATTGGTATTTTCTTGAGACATTTATTGCGTTTATATATATAATTTATGAAAACAGTTTGCACACGATGATATTACATGTAATGTCAATAATATGTTTTGTGAGAAGTTCTAAATCTGTGTGCCATTTGTTTGACTTTATTTATAACGTTGGCAGTGGAGTCACTGACTTAACATCTACCAACCCATTTGAGTATTCTATTTGTTCAAGCGAAATTTCAGCTGGAATACCTTTGCTTTGTTTGTGCGTGTGTTGTACGTTAATGACCTTGCTTTTGAATGTAATAACACAACGACATTTATTTAATTGTTAATTCGTTCTCCCATGATTCTGTTTCACTTAGTAATATCTTTGGTGGTCTTTTTTTCTTTGTTTATCATATTTTTATTAATTCCACTTCTTTTCTAGATCTTCTAAAAGAAATCTGTGTTAATTCCTTCTTCTATTAAAAGATCATATTGCTTCATTATTTCTGTTTATTATTCAAATGTGAGATTGAAAACCGATATGATACTGAAAAAAAATTTTTGATATTTGGAAGAGAATTTGGAAATTGAGATGTAAAAGAATTTATATGGAATTTAT
>NW_024573303.1:0-18782 GCF_018153835.1 Drosophila eugracilis
ATTCGGGCTACTATTGGCTTAGTTATAGCCATAATACTGTCACTTAAAGGAGGAAAAATGGTAAAACCAAAGTTTAAATTTAATAAAGAATCCAACGAGCTATGCCATTTCAGATTCGGGCTACTATTGGCTTAGTTATAGCCATAATACTGTCACTTAAAGGAGGAAAAATGGTAAAACCAAAGTTTAAATTTAATAAAAAATCCAACGAGCTATGCCATTTCAGATTCGGGCTACTATTGGCTTAGTTATAGCCATAATACTGTCACTTAAAGGAGGAAAAATGGTAAAACCAAAGTTTAAATTTAATAAAGAATCCAACGAGCTATGCCATTTCAGATTCGGGCTACTATTGGCTTAGTTATAGCCATAATACTGACACTTAAAGGAGGAAAAATGGTAAAACCAAAGTTTAAATTTAATAAAGAATCCAACGAGCTATGCCATTCCAGATTCGGGCTACTATTGGCTTAGTTATAGCCATAATACTGTCACTTAAAAGGAGGAAAAATGGTAAAACCAAAGTTTAAATTTAATAAAGAATCCAACGAGCTATGCCATTCCAGATTCGGGCTACTATTGGCTTAGTTATAGCCATAATACTGACACTTAAAGGAGGAAAAATGGTAAAACCAAAGTTTAAATTTAATAAAGAATCCAACGAGCTATGCCATTCCAGATTCGGGCTACTATTGGCTTAGTTATAGCCATAATACTGACACTTAAAGGAGGAAAAATGGTAAAACCAAAGTTTAAATTTAATAAAGAATCCAACGAGCTATGCCATTTCAGATTCGGGCTACTATTGGCTTAGTTATAGCCATAATACTGACACTTAAAGGAGGAAAAATGGTAAAACCAAAGTTTAAATTTAATAAAGAATCCAACGAGCTATGCCATTTCAGATTCGGGCTACTATTGGCTTAGTTATAGCCATAATACTGACACTTAAAGGAGGAAAAATGGTAAAACCAAAGTTTAAATTTAATAAAGAATCCAACGAGCTATGCCATTCCAGATTCGGGCTACTATTGGCTTAGTTATAGCCATAATACTGTCACTTAAAGGAGGAAAAATGGTAAAACCAAAGTTTAAATTTAATAAAGAATCCAACGAGCTATGCCATTTCAGATTCGGGCTACTATTGGCTTAGTTATAGCCATAATACTGACACTTAAAGGAGGAAAAATGGTAAAACCAAAGTTTAAATTTAATAAAGAATCCAACGAGCTATGCCATTTCAGATTCGGGCTACTATTGGCTTAGTTATAGCCATAATACTGACACTTAAAGGAGGAAAAATGGTAAAACCAAAGTTTAAATTTAATAAAGAATCCAACGAGCTATGCCATTCCAGATTCGGGCTACTATTGGCTTAGTTATAGCCATAATACTGTCACCTTAAAGGAGGAAAAATGGTAAAACCAAAGTTTAAATTTAATAAAGAATCCAACGAGCTATGCCATTTCAGATTCGGGCTCTTTACTATTGGCTTAGTTATAGCCATAATACTGACACTTAAAAGGAGGAAAAATGGTAAAACCAAAGTTTAAATTTAATAAAGAATCCAACGAGCTATGCCATTCCAGATTCGGGCTACTATTGGCTTAGTTATAGCCATAATACTGTCACTTAAAGGAGGAAAAATGGTAAAACCAAAGTTTAAATTTAATAAAGAATCCAACGAGCTATGCCATTTCAGATTCGGGCTACTATTGGCTTAGTTATAGCCATAATACTGTCACTTTAAAGGAGGAAAAATGTACTTAAAGGAGGAAAAATGGTAAAACCAAAGTTTAAATTTAATAAAGAATCCAACGAGCTATGCCATTCCAGATTCGGGCTACTATTGGCTTAGTTATAGCCATAATACTGACACTTAAAGGAGGAAAAATGGTAAAACCAAAGTTTAAATTTAATAAAGAATCCAACGAGCTATGCCATTCCAGATTCGGGCTACTATTGGCTTAGTTATAGCCATAATACTGACACTTAAAGGAGGAAAAATGGTAAAACCAAAGTTTAAATTTAATAAAGAATCCAACGAGCTATGCCATTTCAGATTCGGGCTACTATTGGCTTAGTTATAGCCATAATACTGTCACTTAAAGGAGGAAAAATGGTAAAACCAAAGTTTAAATTTAATAAAGAATCCAACGAGCTATGCCATTTCAGATTCGGGCTACTATTGGCTTAGTTATAGCCATAATACTGACACTTAAAAAGGAGGAAAAATGGTAAAACCAAAGTTTAAATTTAATAAAGAATCCAACGAGCTATGCCATTCCAGATTCGGGCTACTATTGGCTTAGTTATAGCCATAATACTGACACTTAAAGGAGGAAAAATGGTAAAACCAAAGTTTAAATTTAATAAAGAATCCAACGAGCTATGCCATTTCAGATTCGGGCTACTATTGGCTTAGTTATAGCCATAATACTGACACTTAAAGGAGGAAAAATGGTAAAACCAAAGTTTAAATTTAATAAAGAATCCAACGAGCTATGCCATTTCAGATTCGGGCTACTATTGGCTTAGTTATAGCCATAATACTGACACTTAAAAAGGAGGAAAAATGGTAAAACCAAAGTTTAAATTTAATAAAGAATCCAACGAGCTATGCCATTTCAGATTCGGGCTACTATTGGCTTAGTTATAGCCATAATAATACTGTCACTTAAAGGAGGAAAAATGGTAAAACCAAAGTTTAAATTTAATAAAAAGAATCCAACGAGCTATGCCATTTCAGATTCGGGCTACTATTGGCTTAGTTATAGCCATAATACTGACACTTAAAGGAGGAAAAATGGTAAAACCAAAGTTTAAATTTAATAAAGAATCCAACGAGCTATGCCATTTCAGATTCGGGCTACTATTGGCTTAGTTATAGCCATAATACTGTCACTTAAAAGGAGGAAAAATGGTAAAACCAAAGTTTAAATTTAATAAAAAAGCTTGCCATTTAAATTTAATAAAGAATCCAACGAGCTATGCCATTTCAGATTCGGGCTACTATTGGCTTAGTTTATAGCCATAATACTGACACTTAAAAGGAGGAAAAATGGTAAAACCAAAGTTTAAATTTAATAAAGAATCCAACGAGCTATGCCATTCAGATTCGGGCTACTATTGGCTTAGTTATAGCCATAATACTGACACTTAAAGGAGGAAAAATGGTAAAACCAAAGTTTAAATTTAATAAAGAATCCAACGAGCTATGCCATTCCAGATTCGGGCTACTATTGGCTTAGTTATAGCCATAATACTGTCACTTAAAAAGGAGGAAAAATGGTAAAACCAAAGTTTAAATTTAATAAAGAATCCAACGAGCTATGCCATTCCGATTCAGATTCGGGCTACTATTGGCTTAGTTATAGCCATAATAATACTGACACTTAAAGGAGGAAAAATGGTAAAACCAAAGTTTAAATTTAATAAAGAATCCAACGAGCTATGCCATTCCAGATTCGGGCTACTATTGGCTTAGTTATAGCCATAATACTGACACTTAAAGGAGGAAAAATGGTAAAACCAAAGTTTAAATTTAATAAAAGAATCCAACGAGCTATGCCATTTCAGATTCGGGCTACTATTGGCTTAGTTATTATAGCCATAATACTGACACTTTAAAGGAGGAAAAATGGTAAAACCAAAGTTTAAATTTAATAAAGAATCCAACGAGCTATGCCATTTCAGATTCGGGCTACTATTGGCTTAGTTATAGCCATAATACTGACACTTAAAGGAGGAAAAATGGTAAAACCAAAGTTTAAATTTAATAAAGAATCCAACGAGCTATGCCATTTCAGATTCGGGCTACTATTGGCTTAGTTATAGCCATAATACTGACACTTAAAGGAGGAAAAATGATAAAACCAAAGTTTAAATTTAATAAAGAATCCAACGATGTATGCCATTCCAGATTCGGGCTACTATTGGCTTAGTTATAGCCATAATACTGACACTTAAAGGAAGGAAAAATGGTAAAACCAAAGTTTAAATTTAATAAAGAATCCAACGAGCTATGCCATTTCAGATTCGGGCTACTATTGGCTTAGTTATAGCCATAATACTGTCACTTAAAGGAGGAAAAATGGTAAAACCAAAGTTTAAATTTAATAAAGAATCCAACGAGCTATGCCATTCCAGATTCGGGCTACTATTGGCTTAGTTATAGCCATAATACTGACACTTAAAGGAGGAAAAATGGTAAAACCAAAGTTTAAATTTAATAAAGAATCCAACGAGCTATGCCATTTCAGATTCGGGCTACTATTGGCTTAGTTATAGCCATAATACTGTCACTTAAAAAGGAGGAAAAATGGTAAAACCAAAGTTTAAATTTAATAAAGAATCCAACGAGCTATGCCATTTCAGATTCGGGCTACTATTGGCTTAGTTATAGCCATAATACTGTCACTTAAAGGAGGAAAAATGGTAAAACCAAAGTTTAAATTTAATAAAGAATCCAACGAGCTATGCCATTTCAGATTCGGGCTACTATTGGCTTAGTTATAGCCATAATACTGTCACTTAAAGGAGGAAAAATGGTAAAACCAAAGTTTAAATTTAATAAAGAATCCAACGAGCTATGCCATTTCAGATTCGGGCTACTATTGGCTTATTGGCTTAGTTATAGCCATAATACTGTCACTTAAAGGAGGAAAAATGGTAAAACCAAAGTTTAAATTTAATAAAGAATCCAACGAGCTATGCCATTCAGATTCGGGCTACTATTGGCTTAGTTATAGCCATAATACTGTCACTTAAAGGAGGAAAAATGGTAAAACCAAAGTTTAAATTTAATAAAGAATCCAACGAGCTATGCCATTTCAGATTCGGGCTACTATTGGCTTAGTTTAGCCTTATAGCCATAATACTGAAACCGTTTAAATTTAAAGGAGGAAAAATGGTAAAACCAAAGTTTAAATTTAATAAAGAATCCAACGAGCTATGCCATTCCAGATTCGGGCTACTTATTGGCTTAGTTATAGCCCATAATACTGTCACTTAAAAAGGAGGAAAAATGGTAAAACCAAAGTTTAAATTTAATAAAAAGAATCCAACGAGCTATGCCATTTCAGATTCGGGCTACTATTGGCTTAGTTATAGCCATAATACTGACACTTAAAGGAGGAAAAATGGTAAAACCAAAGTTTAAATTTAATAAAGAATCCAACGAGCTATGCCATTTCAGATTCGGGCTACTATTGGCTTAGTTATAGCCATAATACTGTCACTTAAAGGAGGAAAAATGGTAAAACCAAAGTTTAAATTTAATAAAGAATCCAACGAGCTATGCCATTTCAGATTCGGGCTACTATTGGCTTAGTTATAGCCATAATACTGACACTTAAAGGAGGAAAAATGGTAAAACCAAAGTTTAAATTTAATAAAGAATCCAACGAGCTATGCCATTTCAGATTCGGGCTACTATTGGCTTAGTTATAGCCATAATACTGACACTTTAAAGGAGGAAAAATGGTAAAACCAAAGTTTAAATTTAATAAAGAATCCAACGAGCTATGCCATTTCAGATTCGGGCTACTATTGGCTTAGTTATAGCCATAATACTGAAAAATGGTAAACCAAAGTTTAAATTTAATAAAGAATCCAACGAGCTATGCCATTCCAGATTCGGGCTACTATTGGCTTAGTTATAGCCATAATACTGACACTTAAAGGAGGAAAAATGGTAAAACCAAAGTTTAAATTTAATAAAGAATCCAACGAGCTATGCCATTTCAGATTCGGGCTACTATTGGCTTAGTTATAGCCATAATACTGACACTTAAAGGAGGAAAAATGGTAAAACCAAAGTTTAAATTTAATAAAAAGAATCCAACGAGCTATGCCATTCCAGATTCGGGCTACTATTGGCTTAGTTATAGCCATAATACTGACACTTAAAGGAGGAAAAATGGTAAAACCAAAGTTTAAATTTAATAAAGAATCCAACGAGCTATGCCATTCCAGATTCGGGCTATTATTGGCTTAGTTATAGCCATAATACTGACACTTAAAGGAGGAAAAATGGTAAAACCAAAGTTTAAATTTAATAAAGAATCCAACGAGCTATGCCATTTCAGATTCGGGCTACTATTGGCTTAGTTATAGCCATAATACTGTCACTTAAAGGAGGAAAAATGGTAAAACCAAAGTTTAAATTTAATAAAAAGAATCCAACGAGCTATGCCATTTCAGATTCGGGCTACTATTGGCTTAGTTATAGCCATAATACTGACACTTAAAGGAGGAAAAATGGTAAAACCAAAGTTTAAATTTAATAAAGAATCCAACGAGCTATGCCATTTCAGATTCGGGCTACTATTGGCTTAGTTATAGCCATAATACTGTCACTTAAAGGAGGAAAAATGGTAAAACCAAAGTTTAAATTTAATAAAGAATCCAACGAGCTATGCCATTCAGATTCGGGCTACTATTGGCTTAGTTATAGCCATAATACTGTCACTTAAAAAGGAGGAAAAATGGTAAAACCAAAGTTTAAATTTAATAAAGAATCCAACGAGCTATGCCATTCCAGATTCGGGCTACTATTGGCTTAGTTATAGCCATAATACTGTCACTTAAAGGAGGAAAAATGGTAAAACCAAAGTTTAAATTTAATAAAGAATCCAACGAGCTATGCCATTCAGATTCGGGCTACTATTGGCTTAGTTATAGCCATAATACTGACACTTAAAGGAGGAAAAATGGTAAAACCAAAGTTTAAATTTAATAAAGAATCCAACGAGCTATGCCATTCCAGATTCGGGCTACTATTGGCTGTTAGTTATAGCCATAATACTGTCACTTAAAGGAGGAAAAATGGTAAAACCAAAGTTTAAATTTAATAAAGAATCCAACGAGCTATGCCATTCCAGATTCGGGCTACTATTGGCTTAGTTATATCCATAATACTGTCACTTAAAGGAGGAAAAATGGTAAAACCAAAGTTTAAATTTAATAAAGAATCCAACGAGCTATGCCATTCCAGATTCGGGCTACTATTGGCTTAGTTATAGCCATAATACTGTCACTTAAAAAAGGAGGAAAAATGGTAAAACCAAAGTTTAAATTTAATAAAGAATCCAACGAGCTATGCCATTCCAGATTCGGGCTACTATTGGCTTAGTTATAGCCATAATACTGACACTTAAAGGAGGAAAAATGGTAAAACCAAAGTTTAAATTTAATAAAGAATCCAACGAGCTATGCCATTCAGATTCGGGCTACTATTGGCTTAGTTATAGCCATAATACTGTCACTTAAAGGAGGAAAAATGGTAAAACCAAAGTTTAAATTTAATAAAGAATCCAACGAGCTATGCCATTCCAGATTCGGGCTACTATTGGCTTAGTTATAGCCATAATACTGTCATAGCCAAGTTATTTAATACTGATGCACTTAAAGGAGGAAAAATGGTAAAACCAAAGTTTAAATTTAATAAAGAATCCAACGAGCATATGCCATTCCAGATTCGGGCTACTATTGGCTTAGTTATACCCATAATACTGACACTTAAAGGAGGAAAAATGGTAAAACCAAAGTTTAAATTTAATAAAGAATCCAACGAGCTATGCCATTTCAGATTCGGGCTACTATTGGCTTAGTTATAGCCATAATACTGACACTTAAAGGAGGAAAAATGGTAAAACCAAAGTTTAAATTTAATAAAGAATCCAACGAGCTATGCCATTTCAGATTCGGGCTACTATTGGCTTAGTTATAGCCATAATACTAGTCACTTAAAAGGAGGAAAAATGGTAAAACCAAAGTTTAAATTTAATAAAGAATCCAACGAGCTATGCCATTCCAGATTCGGGCTACTATTGGCTTAGTTATAGCCATAATACTGTCACTTAAAGGAGGAAAAATGGTAAAACCAAAGTTTAAATTTAATAAAGAATCCAACGAGCTATGCCATTTCAGATTCGGGCTACTATTGGCTTAGATTGCTACTATTAAAAAACCAAAGTTTAATTTAATAAAGTCCATAATGCCATTTCAGATTCGGGCTACTTATAAATAAGGAGGAAAAATGGTAAAACCAAAGTTTAAATTTAATAAAGAATCCAACGAGCTATGCCATTTCAGATTCGGGCTACTATTGGCTTAGTTATAGCCATAATACTGACACTTAAAGGAGGAAAAATGGTAAAACCAAAGTTTAAATTTAAAAAAAGAATCCAACGAGCTATGCCATTTCAGATTCGGGCTACTATTGGCTTAGTTATAGCCATAATACTGACACTTAAAGGAGGAAAAATGGTAAAACCAAAGTTTAAATTTAATAAATAAAGAATCCAACGAGCTATGCCATTCCCAGATTCGGGGCTACTATTGGCTTAGTTATAGCCATAATACTGACACTTAAAAAGGAGGAAAAATGGTAAAACCAAAGTTTAAATTTAATAAAGAATCCAACGAGCTATGCCATTTCAGATTCGGGCTACTATTGGCTTAGTTAGTTATAGCCATAATACTGTCACTTAAAGGAGGAAAAATGGTAAAACCAAAGTTTAAATTTAATAAAGAATCCAACGAGCTATGCCATTTCAGATTCGGGCTACTATTGGCTTAGTTATAGCCATAATACTGACACTTAAAGGAGGAAAAATGGTAAAACCAAAGTTTAAATTTAATAAAGAATCCAACGAGCTATGCCATTCCAGATTCGGGCTACTATTGGCTTAGTTATAGCCATAATACTGACACTTAAAAAGGAGGAAAAATGGTAAAACCAAAGTTTAAATTTAATAATAAAGAATCCAACGAGCTATGCCATTCCAGATTCGGGCTACTATTGGCTTGTTTAGTTATAGCCATAATACTGTCACTTAAAGGAGGAAAAATGGTAAAACCAAAGTTTAAATTTAATAAAGAATCCAACGAGCTATGCCATTTCAGATTCGGGCTACTATTGGCTTAGTTATAGCCATAATACTGACACTTAAAAAGGAGGAAAAATGGTAAAACCAAAGTTTAAATTTAATAAAGAATCCAACGAGCTATGCCATTCCAGATTCGGGCTACTATTGGCTTAGTTATAGCCATAATACTGTCACTAAAAAGGAGGAAAAATGGTAAAACCAAAGTTTAAATTTAATAAAGAATCCAACGAGCTATGCCATTTCAGATTCGGGCTACTATTGGCTTAGTTATAGCCATAATACTGTCACTTAAAGGAGGAAAAATGGTAAAACCAAAGTTTAAATTTAATAAAGAATCCAACGAGCTATGCCATTCCAGATTCGGGCTACTATTGGCTTAGTTATAGCCATAATACTGTCACTTAAAGGAGGAAAAATGGTAAAACCAAAGTTTAAATTTAATAAAGAATCCAACGAGCTATGCCATTTCAGATTCGGGCTACTATTGGCTTAGTTATAGCCATAATACTGTCACTTAAAGGAGGAAAAATGGTAAAACCAAAGTTTAAATTTAATAAAGAATCCAACGAGCTATGCCATTCCAGATTCGGGCTACTATTGGCTTAGTTATAGCCATAAAAAATGGTGAAACCAAAGTTTAAATTTAATAAAAAATCCAACGAGCTATGCCATTTCAGATTCGGGCTACTATTGGCTTAGTTATAGCCATAATACTGTCACTTAAAGGAGGAAAAATGGTAAAACCAAAGTTTAAATTTAATAAAGAATCCAACGAGCTATGCCATTCCAGATTCGGGCTACTATTGGCTTAGTTATAGCCATAAAAAATGGTAAAACCAAAGTTTAAATTTAATATAAGAATCCAACGAGCTATGCCATTTCAGATTCGGGCTACTATTGGCTTAGTTATAGCCATAATACTGTCACTTAAAGGAGGAAAAATGGTAAAACCAAAGTTTAAATTTAATAAAGAATCCAACGAGCTATGCCATTTCAGATTCGGGCTACTATTGGCTTAGTTATAGCCATAATACTGACACTAAAAGGAGGAAAAATGGTAAAACCAAAGTTTAAATTTAATAAAGAATCCAACGAGCTATGCCATTCCAGATTCGGGCTACTATTGGCTTAGTTATAGCCATAATACTGTGACACTTAAAGGAGGAAAAATGGTAAAACCAAAGTTTAAATTTAATAAAGAATCCAACGAGCTATGCCATTCCAGATTCGGGCTACTATTGGCTTAGTTATAGCCATAATACTGTCACTAAAAGGAGGAAAAATGGTAAAACCAAAGTTTAAATTTAATAAAGAATCCAACGAGCTATGCCATTCCAGATTCGGGCTACTATTGGCTTAGTTATAGCCATAATACTGTCACTTAAAGGAGGAAAAATGGTAAAACCAAAGTTTAAATTTAATTAAAGAATCCAACGAGCTATGCCATTTCAGATTCGGGCTACTATTGGCTTAGTTATAGCCATAATACTGTCATTAAAAAGGAGGAAAAATGGTAAAACCAAAGTTTAAATTTAATAAAGAATCCAACGAGCTATGCCATTCAGATTCGGGCTACTATTGGCTTTAGTTATAGCCATAATACTGACACTTAAAGGAGGAAAAATGGTAAAACCAAAGTTTAAATTTAATAAAGAATCCAACGAGCTATGCCATTTCAGATTCGGGCTACTATTGGCTTAGTTATAGCCATAATACTGTCACTTAAAGGAGGAAAAATGGTAAAACCAAAGTTTAAATTTAATAAAGAATCCAACGAGCTATGCCATTTCAGATTCGGGCTACTATTGGCTTAGTTATAGCCATAATACTGTCACTTAAAGGAGGAAAAATGGTAAAACCAAAGTTTAAATTTAATAAAGAATCTACAACGAGCTATGCCATTCCAGATTCGGGCTACTATTGGCTTAGTTATAGTTATAGCCATAATACTGACACTTAAAGGAGGAAAAATGGTAAAACCAAAGTTTAAATTTAATAAAGAATCCAACGAGCTATGCCATTCCAGATTCGGGCTACTATTGGCTTAGTTATAGCCATAATACTGTCACTTAAAGGAGGAAAAATGGTAAAACCAAAGTTTAAATTTAATAAAGAATCCAACGAGCTATGCCATTCCAGATTCGGGCTACTATTGGCTTAGTTATAGCCATAATACTGTCACTTAAAGGAGGAAAAATGGTAAAACCAAAGTTTAAATTTAATAAAGAATCCAACGAGCTATGCCATTCCAGATTCGGGCTACTATTGGCTTAGTTATAGCCATAATACTGTCACGCTTAAAAGGAGGAAAAATGGTAAAACCAAAGTTTAAATTTAATAAAGAATCCAACGAGCTATGCCATTCCAGATTCGGGCTACTATTGGCTTAGTTATAGCCATAATACTGACACTTAAAGGAGGAAAAATGGTAAAACCAAAGTTTAAATTTAATAAAGAATCCAACGAGCTATGCCATTCCAGATTCGGGCTACTATTGGCTTAGTTATAGCCATAATACTGACACTTAAAAAGGAGGAAAAATGGTAAAACCAAAGTTTAAATTTAATAAAGAATCCAACGAGCTATGCCATTTCAGATTCGGGCTACTATTGGCTTAGTTATAGCCATAATACTGTCACTTAAAGGAGGAAAAATGGTAAAACCAAAGTTTAAATTTAATAAAGAATCCAACGAGCTATGCCATTCCAGATTCGGGCTACTATTGGCTTAGTTATAGCCATAATACTGTCACTTAAAGGAGGAAAAATGGTAAAACCAAAGTTTAAATTTAATAAAAAGAATCCAACGAGCTATGCCATTCCAGATTCGGGCTACTATTGGCTTAGTTATAGCCATAATACTGTCACTTAAAGGAGGAAAAATGGTAAAACCAAAGTTTAAATTTAATAAAGAAAGAATCCAACGAGCTATGCCATTCCAGATTCGGGCTACTATTGGCTTAGTTATAGCCATAATACTGTCACTTAAAGGAGGAAAAATGGTAAAACCAAAGTTTAAATTTAATAAAGAATCCAACGAGCTATGCCATTCCAGATTCGGGCTACTTTATTGGCTTAGTTATAGCCATAATACTGTCACTTAAAGGAGGAAAAATGGTAAAACCAAAGTTTAAATTTAATAAAGAATCCAACGAGCTATGCCATTTCAGATTCGGGCTACTATTGGCTTAGTTATAGCCATAATACTGTCACTTAAAGGAGGAAAAATGGTAAAACCAAAGTTTAAATTTAATAAAGAATCCAACGAGCTATGCCATTTCAGATTCGGGCTACTATTGGCTTAGTTATAGCCATAATACTGTCACTTAAAGGAGGAAAAATGGTAAAACCAAAGTTTAAATTTAATAAAGAATCCAACGAGCTATGCCATTGCCTTTCAGATTCGGGCTACTATTGGCTTAGTTATAGCCATAATACTGTCACTTAAAGGAGGAAAAATGGTAAAACCAAAGTTTAAATTTAATAAAGAATCCAACGAGCTATGCCATTTCAGATTCGGGCTACTATTGGCTTAGTTATAGCCATAATACTGTCACTTAAAGGAGGAAAAATGGTAAAACCAAAGTTTAAATTTAATAAAGAATCCAACGAGCTATGCCATTTCAGATTCGGGCTACTATTGGCTTAGTTATAGCCATAATACTGACACTTAAAGGAGGAAAAATGGTAAAACCAAAGTTTAAATTTAATAAAGAATCCAACGAGCTATGCCATTCCAGATTCGGGCTACTATTGGCTTAGTTATAGCCATAATACTGTCACTTAAAGGAGGAAAAATGGTAAAACCAAAGTTTAAATTTAATAAAGAATCCAACGAGCTATGCCATTCCAGATTCGGGCTACTATTGGCTTAGTTATAGCCATAATACTGTCACTTAAAGGAGGAAAAATGGTAAAACCAAAGTTTAAATTTAATAAAGAATCCAACGAGCTATGCCATTCCAGATTCGGGCTACTATTGGCTTAGTTATAGCCATAATACTGTCACTTAAAGGAGGAAAAATGGTAAAACCAAAGTTTAAATTTAATAAAGAATCCAACGAGCTATGCCATTCCAGATTCGGGCTACTATTGGCTTAGTTATAGCCATAATACTGACACTTAAGGAGGAAAATGGTAAAACCAAAGTTTATTTAAATTTTAAAGGAGGAAAAATGGTAAAACCAAAGTTTAAATTTAATAAAGAATCCAACGAGCTATGCCATTCCAGATTCGGGCTACTATTGGCTTAGTTATAGCCATAATACTGTCACTTAAAAGGAGGAAAAATGGTAAAACCAAAGTTTAAATTTAATAAAGAATCCAACGAGCTATGCCATTTCAGATTCGGGCTACTATTGGCTTAGTTATAGCCATAATACTGTCACTTAAAGGAGGAAAAATGGTAAAACCAAAGTTTAAATTTAATAAAGAATCCAACGAGCTATGCCATTCCAGATTCGGGCTACTATTGGCTTAGTTATAGCCATAATACTGTCACTTAAAGGAGGAAAAATGGTAAAACCAAAGTTTAAATTTAATAAAGAATCCAACGAGCTATGCCATTCCAGATTCGGGCTACTATTGGCTTAGTTATAGCCATAATACTGTCACTTAAAGGAGGAAAAATGGTAAAACCAAAGTTTAAATTTAATAAAGAATCCAACGAGCTATGCCATTCCAGATTCGGGCTACTATTGGCTTAGTTATAGCCATAATACTGTCACTTAAAGGAGGAAAAATGGTAAAACCAAAGTTTAAATTTAATAAAGAATCCAACGGAGCTATGCCATTCCAGATTCGGGCTACTATTGGCTTAGTTATAGCCATAATACTGTCACTTAAAGGAGGAAAAATGGTAAAACCAAAGTTTAAATTTAATAAAGAATCCAACGAGCTATGCCATTCCAGATTCGGGCTACTATTGGCTTAGTTATAGCCATAATACTGTCACTTAAAGGAGGAAAAATGGTAAAACCAAAGTTTAAATTTAATAAAGAATCCAACGAGCTATGCCATTCCAGATTCGGGCTACTATTGGCTTAGTTATAGCCATAATACTGTCACTTAAAGGAGGAAAAATGGTAAAACCAAAGTTTAAATTTAATAAAGAATCCAACGAGCTATGCCATTCCAGATTCGGGCTACTATTGGCTTAGTTATAGCCATAATACTGACACTTAAAGGAGGAAAAATGGTAAAACCAAAGTTTAAATTTAATAAAGAATCCAACGAGCTATGCCATTCCAGATTCGGGCTACTATTGGCTTAGTTATAGCCATAATACTGGCACTTAAAGGAGGAAAAATGGTAAAACCAAAGTTTAAATTTAATAAAGAATCCAACGAGCTATGCCATTCCAGATTCGGGCTACTATTGGCTTAGTTATAGCCATAATACTGTCACTTAAAGGAGGAAAAATGGTAAAACCAAAGTTTAAATTTAATAAAGAATCCAACGAGCTATGCCATTCCAGATTCGGGCTACTATTGGCTTAGTTATAGCCATAATACTGTCACTTAAAGGAGGAAAAATGGTAAAACCAAAGTTTAAATTTAATAAAGAATCCAACGAGCTATGCCATTTCAGATTCGGGCTACTATTGGCTTAGTTATAGCCATAATACTGTCACTTAAAGGAGGAAAAATGGTAAAACCAAAG
This sequence comes from Drosophila eugracilis, assembly GCF_018153835.1. Classification (NCBI taxonomy): domain Eukaryota; kingdom Metazoa; phylum Arthropoda; class Insecta; order Diptera; family Drosophilidae; genus Drosophila; species Drosophila eugracilis. The sequence continues at coordinate 14,555 of NW_024573303.1, forward strand.
TTTAAATTTAATAAAGAATCCAACGAGCTATGCCATTCCAGATTCGGGCTACTATTGGCTTAGTTATAGCCATAATACTGTCACTTAAAGGAGGAAAAATGGTAAAACCAAAGTTTAAATTTAATAAAGAATCCAACGAGCTATGCCATTCCAGATTCGGGCTACTATTGGCTTAGTTATAGCCATAATACTGTCACTTAAAGGAGGAAAAATGGTAAAACCAAAGTTTAAATTTAATAAAGAATCCAACGAGCTATGCCATTCCAGATTCGGGCTACTATTGGCTTAGTTATAGCCATAATACTGTCACTTAAAAGGAGGAAAAATGGTAAAACCAAAGTTTAAATTTAATAAAGAATCCAACGAGCTATGCCATTCCAGATTCGGGCTACTATTGGCTTAGTTATAGCCATAATACTGTCACTTAAAGGAGGAAAAATGGTAAAACCAAAGTTTAAATTTAATAAAGAATCCAACGAGCTATGCCATTCCAGATTCGGGCTACTATTGGCTTAGTTATAGCCATAATACTGACACTTAAAGGAGGAAAAATGGTAAAACCAAAGTTTAAATTTAATAAAGAATCCAACGAGCTATGCCATTCCAGATTCGGGCTACTATTGGCTTAGTTATAGCCATAATACTGTCACTTAAAGGAGGAAAAATGGTAAAACCAAAGTTTAAATTTAATAAAGAATCCAACGAGCTATGCCATTCCAGATTCGGGCTACTATTGGCTTAGTTATAGCCATAATACTGTCACTTAAAAAGGAGGAAAAATGGTAAAACCAAAGTTTAAATTTAATAAAGAATCCAACGAGCTATGCCATTCCAGATTCGGGCTACTATTGGCTTAGTTATAGCCATAATACTGTCACTTAAAGGAGGAAAAATGGTAAAACCAAAGTTTAAATTTAATAAAGAATCCAACGAGCTATGCCATTCCAGATTCGGGCTACTATTGGCTTAGTTATAGCCATAATACTGTCACTTAAAGGAGGAAAAATGGTAAAACCAAAGTTTAAATTTAATAAAGAATCCAACGAGCTATGCCATTCCAGATTCGGGCTACTATTGGCTTAGTTATAGCCATAATACTGACACTTAAAGGAGGAAAAATGGTAAAACCAAAGTTTAAATTTAATAAAGAATCTAACAAACTATGCCATTCCAGATTCGGGCTACTATTGGCTTAGTTATAGCCATAATACTGTCACTTAAAGGAGGAAAAATGGTAAAACCAAAGTTTAAATTTAATAAAGAATCCAACGAGCTATGCCATTCCAGATTCGGGCTACTATTGGCTTAGTTATAGCCATAATACTGTCACTTAAAGGAGGAAAAATGGTAAAACCAAAGTTTAAATTTAATAAAGAATCCAACGAGCTATGCCATTCCAGATTCGGGCTACTATTGGCTTAGTTATAGCCATAATACTGTCACTTAAAGGAGGAAAAATGGTAAAACCAAAGTTTAAATTTAATAAAGAATCCAACGAGCTATGCCATTCCAGATTCGGGCTACTATTGGCTTAGTTATAGCCATAATACTGTCACTTAAAAGGAGGAAAAATGGTAAAACCAAAGTTTAAATTTAATAAAGAATCCAACGAGCTATGCCATTCCAGATTCGGGCTACTATTGGCTTAGTTATAGCCATAATACTGTCACTTAAAAAGGAGGAAAAATGGTAAAACCAAAGTTTAAATTTAATAAAGAATCCAACGAGCTATGCCATTCCAGATTCGGGCTACTATTGGCTTAGTTATAGCCATAATACTGTCACTTAAAGGAGGAAAAATGGTAAAACCAAAGTTTAAATTTAATAAAGAATCCAACGAGCTATGCCATTTCAGATTCGGGCTACTATTGGCTTAGTTATAGCCATAATACTGACACTTAAAGGAGGAAAAATGGTAAAACCAAAGTTTAAATTTAATAAAGAATCCAACGAGCTATGCCATTCCAGATTCGGGCTACTATTGGCTTAGTTATAGCCATAATACTGTCACTTAAAGGAGGAAAAATGGTAAAACCAAAGTTTAAATTTAATAAAGAATCCAACGAGCTATGCCATTTCAGATTCGGGCTACTATTGGCTTAGTTATAGCCATAATACTGTCACTTAAAGGAGGAAAAATGGTGGTAAAACCAAAGTTTAAATTTAATAAAGAATCCAACGAAGCTATGCCATTCCAGATTCGGGCTACTATTGGCTTAGTTATAGCCATAATACTGTCACTTAAAAGGAGGAAAAATGGTAAAACCAAAGTTTAAATTTAATAAAGAATCCAACGAGCTATGCCATTCCAGATTCGGGCTACTATTGGCTTAGTTATAGCCATAATACTGTCACTTAAAGGAGGAAAAATGGTAAAACCAAAGTTTAAATTTAATAAAGAATCCAACGAGCTATGCCATTTCAGATTCGGGCTACTATTGGCTTAGTTATAGCCATAATACTGACACTTAAAGGAGGAAAAATGGTAAAACCAAAGTTTAAATTTAATAAAGAATCCAACGAGCTATGCCATTCCAGATTCGGGCTACTATTGGCTTAGTTATAGCCATAATACTGTCACTTAAAGGAGGAAAAATGGTAAAACCAAAGTTTAAATTTAATAAAGAATCCAACGAGCTATGCCATTCCAGATTCGGGCTACTATTGGCTTAGTTATAGCCATAATACTGTCACTTAAAGGAGGAAAAATGGTAAAACCAAAGTTTAAATTTAATAAAGAATCCAACGAGCTATGCCATTCCAGATTCGGGCTACTATTGGCTTAGTTATAGCCATAATACTGACACTTAAAGGAGGAAAAATGGTAAAACCAAAGTTTAAATTTAATAAAGAATCCAACGAGCTATGCCATTCCAGATTCGGGCTACTATTGGCTTAGTTATAGCCATAATACTGACACTTAAAGGAGGAAAAATGGTAAAACCAAAGTTTAAATTTAATAAAGAATCCAACGAGCTATGCCATTCCAGATTCGGGCTACTATTGGCTTAGTTATAGCCATAATACTGTCACTTAAAAAGGAGGAAAAATGGTAAAACCAAAGTTTAAATTTAATAAAGAATCCAACGAGCTATGCCATTCCAGATTCGGGCTACTATTGGCTTAGTTATAGCCATAATACTGACACTTAAAGGAGGAAAAATGGTAAAACCAAAGTTTAAATTTAATAAAGAATCCAACGAGCTATGCCATTCCAGATTCGGGCTACTATTGGCTTAGTTATAGCCATAATACTGTCACTTTAAAGGAGGAAAAATGGTAAAACCAAAGTTTAAATTTAATAAAGAATCCAACGAGCTATGCCATTCCAGATTCGGGCTACTATTGGCTTAGTTATAGCCATAATACTGTCACTTAAAGGAGGAAAAATGGTAAAACCAAAGTTTAAATTTAATAAAGAATCCAACGAGCTATGCCATTCCAGATTCGGGCTACTATTGGCTTAGTTATAGCCATAATACTGTCACTTAAAGGAGGAAAAATGGTAAAACCAAAGTTTAAATTTAATAAAGAATCCAACGAGCTATGCCATTCCAGATTCGGGCTACTATTGGCTTAGTTATAGCCATAATACTGTCACTTAAAGGAGGAAAAATGGTAAAACCAAAGTTTAAATTTAATAAAGAATCCAACGAGCTATGCCATTCCAGATTCGGGCTACTATTGGCTTAGTTATAGCCATAATACTGTCACTTAAAGGAGGAAAAATGGTAAAACCAAAGTTTAAATTTAATAAAGAATCCAACGAGCTATGCCATTCCAGATTCGGGCTACTATTGGCTTAGTTATAGCCATAATACTGTCACTTAAAGGAGGAAAAATGGTAAAACCAAAGTTTAAATTTAATAAAGAATCCAACGAGCTATGCCATTCCAGATTCGGGCTACTATTGGCTTAGTTATAGCCATAATACTGTCACTTTAAAGGAGGAAAAATGGTAAAACCAAAGTTTAAATTTAATAAAGAATCCAACGAGCTATGCCATTCCAGATTCGGGCTACTATTGGCTTAGTTATAGCCATAATACTGTCACTTAAAGGAGGAAAAATGGTAAAACCAAAGTTTAAATTTAATAAAGAATCCAACGAGCTATGCCATTTCAGATTCGGGCTACTATTGGCTTAGTTATAGCCATAATACTGTCACTTAAAGGAGGAAAAATGGTAAAACCAAAGTTTAAATTTAATAAAGAATCCAACGAGCTATG
>NW_024573304.1:0-80990 GCF_018153835.1 Drosophila eugracilis
TATTATTGAGTATTTAGTTATCGATAAGTGTGCAATATTGTGTATGAACTGACTGCAGGGCAGACAAGCTCATGCCACACAAACGAAGAAGATCATTATTAAAGATATCGTGAAACGAACCAGACGTGTTTCCTTGATCTACAATCTCAGAAGTGGGATTAACTGTGCTAAACGAGAGTAATTTTTTTTTTTACTTACTCGCTATTCCTGACAAACAATTTAAAAACAAAAAACGACATTATGGAGAAAATTATTGACAATTTGGAGTTTAGCCGAGATAAAAAACATTATGCCAAAAATTAGACGTGCCAAGTTCGCAGCAACAAAGCAACACTAAAATCACGATTATTAGAAAAAAGTTCGAGTGAATTACAAAAAACGTTAAGCCAAATAAAAAATAACACAAAAACTCCACAAGAAAAAAGTAATGATAAAGTTAAAAAGCTACAAATTTGTGAAATTCAGACACTACAAAACTACAACGACATCAAAAATGCAGCCGAAATTCAGAAAACCGGCGCCCACGCTGGGCAAAGCGACGAAGGCAATACACAAATTATGGTTAGGCAGAAAAGCAAAAAAAAAAAAAGCAGAAGAAAAAAACCAAACAAAATAAAGAAAGAAGAAAAAAAAAACAAAAAAAAAAAAAAAATTGAAATGATGAAATTAAATTCCGTTGACAAAAACGACGCAGCCAGTGATGCGCAAAATGACGAGAATAGATATGGACAAAATTCATTTCTGATTATAAAAAGATTTTGTGTCTGTTTACGATGGTTTAACGAATGCGAATTTATGGATCACACAATTAGAAAATATTAGGAAAACTTACCGTCTTAACGATATTATGATTCGTGGAATATTAAATACTAAACTTACTGGTGAAGCACACCGCTGGTTACATGCACGACCGAATTGGATTTGCGAAAATATGGACGACTTATGGCAACAATTTAAGATAACTTTTGAGTTTAAAGAAAACAAATTACGCATCCGAAAAAAATTTTGAGCAACGAAAGTGGCAACCTGGAGAACCTTTTTGGTTTATATTTTAACGAAAAATTAGTTTTGGCCAATAAATTAACGATTGATGAAGATGAACTTATTGAGTACATAATTGATGGTATACCTAATCGTCAAATAAAAAATCAAGTGATTATGCAAAAAATAGATGACAAAGAGAATTTACTTCGTACGTTAGCTGATGTGGAGCTCAAGATGCCGGCAAGTCGAAATTCAGAGGCTGCCCCGAACAACGCTATGAAGGAAAAACGAGATGACTACAAAAAGGGAGAACGTTGTTACAACTGCAACAGTGTAGGTCATTATGCGGCTGACTGCAACAAACCGAAACGTAAGCCTGGATCGTGTTATGCCTGTGGAAGCGAGTCCCATACTATAAATGACTGCCCGATGAATAAGAAGAAGAAGACCCCAACGCAAAATGATTATGTAAGATTATTTAAGTTTTATTTAAGCCAGAGAAATAACCAAAATTTTATTTTAGAATGTTTGATTGATTCCGGCAGCCCCATTAGTTTTATGCAGCAACGAATGCTACCTAAAGGAGTTAATTTAATAAGTAATGAAAATATATTTTTGGTTTAAATGAAACAAAATTAAATGTATTTGGAAAACTATTATGTTATGTTGAAATAATAAACACAAAGATTGAAGTTGAAATGTATGTGGTTGCTAATGAATCAATGAAACACAACGCAATTTTAGGACGCGATTTTTTGGCTAAGAGCAATAGTAAAATCATATGGTTTGAGACAAACAACAGTACAATTGAAAAGCATAATGATTCAAATGAAATTATAACAGATAATTTGAAGCTTAATAATGACTGCAATTTTTGTGAAGAGAATTTTGAAAAACAAATTTTAAACATAAATGTAGAAGAAACTGAGTTACATTTAAACGTTGGTGAAAACATTGATTATAAGATTAAGAATAAATTACTAGAAATGTTTAAGAAAACTTATGTTAATTCAAAACGACCTGATACACCAAACGTTCGTACAGAAATGAAACTTGTCGTAAATGATAGCAAACCATTTAATTGTCCTCCTCGTAGGTTATCACATGTGGAAAAACAGGAATTACAGAAAACATTAGATGATTATTTATCAAAAGGAATTATTAGAGCTAGTGAGTCTGAGTATGCATCCCCTATTGTTTTAGTGCGTAAAAAGACAGGTGAACTACGGATGTGTGTCGATTTTCGAAACCTAAACAAAAATACCGCCAAACATAATTATCCGATCCCTTTGATTGATGATCTTTTAGAAAGTTTACTAAATAAAAATTGTTTTCAAAATTAGATCTTAAAAATGGATTTTTTCACGTGTTTATGAATGAAGAGTCAATAAAATATACCTCGTTCATTACACCTTTAGGTCAGTACGAGTTTTTGAGAATGCCTTTTGGTCTTAAAAATGCTCCGTCAATTTTTCAGATGTTTATAAACAAAGTTTTTGCTGACTTGGTTAGACAAGGTAAAGTTATTATTTATTTAGACGACATTATGATCGCTACAGAAAATATTAGAGACCATTTAGAGATTTTAGAAGAAGTTTTGAAGCGAGTTGTAGAAAATAAGTTAGAGTTACGGTTAGACAAGTGCGAGTTTATGAAAAGTTCCGTTAAATATTTAGGATATACAATTGATGAAAAAGGAATTAGGGCTGACGAAACAGGACTAGAAGCTATTCGAGATTTTCCGATACCAGAAAAAGTGACGGCAGTACAAAGCTTTTTGGGACTTTGTTCATACTTTAGGAGATTCATTAAGGATTTTTCAATAATTGCTAAACCTCTTTATGATCTTACGAAAAAAGATAAAAAATTTATGTTTGGCCAACAAGAATTAGAAACATTTGAGCTTTTAAAAGAAAAATTATTAGAATCACCAGTATTAGCATTATTTAATCCAGCGGCAGAAACAGAAATACACTGTGATGCAAGCGCTTTAGGTTATGGTGCTGTCTTAGTCCAAAAGAAAGACAATAAATGGCATCCAGTTATTTTATTTTTCTAAAAGAGCCACAGCAGCAGAATCAAAATTTCATAGTTTTGAATTAGAGACGTTAGCAATAATTTACGCTTTAAGACGTTTTCGAGTTTACCTTTACGGACGAAAATTTAAAATAATTACAGATTGCAATTCACTAACACTTACGCTAAATAAAAAAGAACTTAACCCTAGAATAGCAAGATGGGCATTAGAAATGCAAAATTTTGATTATGAGACTGAACATAGATCAGGCAAACGCATGCTACATGTTGATGCATTAAGCAGAAACCATACAATTATGATGGTAGAGACTAACACCTTTGAAGAAAACTTAGTCATATGTCAAAATAGAGATCCAAAACTTTTAAGAATTAAAGAAGAATTACAGACAACGGAAAGCAAATTTTATGAAATGAGAAATGGTGTTTTGTATAAAAAGTTAAAGTCGAATTTAGTTTTATTTGTCGTACCTGAAGCAATGGAAAGTCACATTTTATATAAATATCATGATGAAATGGGTCACATAGGTATAAATAAAGTTAGTGAATTAATTCGAAAAAATTACTGGTTCCCAAAAATGAATGCTAAAATTGATGTACACATTAAAAACTGTTTTAAGTGCATTGCATTTTCATGTAAAAATGGTAAAGTGGAAGGTTTCCTGCACAATATTCCTAAAGCAAAAATTCCGTTTGAAATGCTGCATATTGACCATTATGGTCCTGTTGATCGAAATTCTTCTAAAAAACATTTACTAGTTGTTATAGATGCGTGTTCTAAATATGTTAAATTATATCCGACGAAAACTACAGCTACAAAAGAAGTTATTACCGCGTTAGGAGAATATTTCCGTTATTATAGCAGACCAAAGATTATTGTTTCAGACAGAGGAACAGCTTTTACTTCAGGCGAGTTCGATCAGTTTTTAAAAGAAAATAACGTTCAACACATTAGGATAGCTACAGGTTCACCCCAAGCTAACGGACAAGTAGAAAGAGTAAATAGGAATTTAGGCCCAATGATTGCCAAACTTAGTGACTCTAATAAAAATATTAGTTGGGACAAAGTCATTGAAACGGTGGAATTTTCTCTTAATAATACAAAACATAGAATGATAAATGAACACCCTAGCGTTATGTTGTTTGGTGTCAGTCAAAAAGGCAAAGTTATGGATAGCATTAGAGAAAAATTATGGAACCTGAAAACATTAGTAGAAACCTATCAGAAATTAGAGATAAAGCACATACAAATGAAAAGTTAGCTCAAGAATACAATGAAAAGTATATAAATTCACGAAGAAAAAATTCAATAAAGTATAAATTAGGTGACTACGTAGTAATAAAAAATTATGATTGTAATATAGGTGTACCGCGCAAATTAATACCGAAGTTTAAGGGTCCATATAAAATATCAAAAATATTAGAGAATGATCGTTTTCTGTTAAAAGATGTCGATGGATTCCAACAAACACAGATACCGTACAAAGGCATTTGGTCTGTACAAAACATTAAGCCTTGGTTTAATAAAAATAATTCACAAAATGTATGCTCTAATGATTTAGAAGAAATTGATAATAACTTAGAAATTGATAAAATAGCAGAAAATTTAGATAATAACGCTTTGGAAAATTTATGTTCAAATTCAAAAAAAAAAAACAATTTAAATGATAATAATAAACTAAATGATGATTTGATTAATAGCGATAAGAATAATATAAAGAAACCTAAAAGTAAACGTACAGATGTAAACTTCAATAATAATTTTAAAAAAAGATATAACCTTAGAAATTCAACTAAAATTTGAAACGTTACGAAAGAATCGGGTGATCCTTTTTGTCAGGACGGCCGAATTGTAGTATATAAGTAGTATGTAATCTATATTATTGAGTATTTAAGTTATCGATAAGTGTGCAATATGTGTGTATGAACTGACTGCAGGGCAGACAAGCTCATGCCACACAAACGAAGAAGATCATTATTAAAGATATCGTGAAACGAACCAGACGTGTTTCCTTGATCTACACTATTATATGTTGATGATGTGGTAATTGCCACCAGTAATTCCGAAACTATGTCTAAATTTAAAACTTATCTTTCAAGTACGTTTTAAATGACTGACTTATGAGAAATACGACATTTCCTTGGTATAAAAATTGATCGAAAAGATGATCAAATTAGTCTCAGTCAATCTGTATATATTAAAAATGTTTTAAAGAAATTCAATATGGAAGACTGTAAATCCAGTTAGTACCCCTCTTCCAAACAAACTAAATTATGAGGACTAGCAAGCTGAGGAATCATGGGAAGCACCATGTAGGAATTTAATTGGCTGTTTAATGTACATCATGTTGTGTACACGTCCAGACTTGAGTACATCAATAAGTATCATGGCAATGTCTTAAACGAGTTTTAAGATACCTAAAAGGAACTGTTGACTTAAAGTTATCGTTCAAAAGGATTCTTAAAGTGGATAATACTCCTATAGGGTATGTCGATTCTGATTGTGCTGGAAATGGACTGATAGGAGAAGTACTACAGGATATACGAGTATATTTAAAATGTTTGAAAATTGTTCGTTTTCCTGGAGTACTATGAAACAAAAATCAGTTGCGGCTTCATCTACCGAAGCCGAATATATGGCCTTATTTGAAGGTGTTAGAGAAGCATTATGGCTAAAGTCAATAATAAATGAACTTAAATTAAAATTAAATGGCAAATAGATATTTTTGAGGACAACCAAGATTGTACTAGTATAGCCAATAATCCTACTTGCCGCAAGAGAACTAAGTACATACTGTGGCTCCATCGCATAATCGGACATGTACATTTATATGATAAATGCGCTCTAAAAGTATTCAAAATCGTATTATTTTATTTTTACTTTTGGTTTTATTTAAAATTTATCTAATGATCTTCCCAAAACCACAAAAAAATACTATATATTCGATAAAAAATTAAAATTTTCGTTTAAATGAAAAATTATATCGAGTTTTGGCGCTCAAAGAATAATTGGACAAACCCGAAATGAACGGGAAGTACCGTTAGTTTTCCCCGAAATGTTGAAAAGTTTTGGGTGCATGGCATTGCTTTTCTTGAGTAACAACTGAGATCAAGACCAAAAAACTTAAGTTTTACGTAGAAAAGGGAAAAAATGGCTCCAAAAGGAAAGCAAACCTCCGTGGAACTTCGGCAGTTGGTTGTGAAACTAAATTTAAAAGGAAATATGTGAGAGAATTCGCGGAAATTGTTGGAAAAAGCAAATCTACCATCCACGATATATGTAAAAGGTTCAGGAATGAATTTAAGATTTGAAAATAAAAGCAGGGAAGGCCTAAACCAAATATTAAATGACCGAGAAAAAGAGCGTTCTATTCTAAAAGAAATTAAAGAAGATCCCTTTAAAACGGCAAAAGAACTTAAAATTTCTTTAGAAACCCGAACTGGTAAAGACGTGTGCCTCAACACTGTTCGTAACATCTTACATAAATTTGATTACCACGGTCGAATTGCCCGAAAAAAGCCTTTTATAAGCCCCAAGAACAAAAGGCCAAAGTTAAATTTGCTCAAAAGTATTTGATGAAAACAGAGGACTTCTGGAAGACGGTAAATTGATTGTCTATGCTAGCAGGAAATAGTTTTTTTTACTTTTATTAATTAATTTAAGGTTCTATTTACTGACGAGACTAAATTTAATTTACATGGGTTCGATGGAAGGACCTTTGTGTGGCGTAAACCAAATTCTGAATTTGAGCCCAAAAACACTAAGGCCACAGTAAAACATGGAGGAGGTTCAGTGATAGTCTGGGGCTGTATGTCAAGTGTTGGAGTGGGTCAACTGCATTTTATTTATGGAACGATGGATAAATTTGGATACCTGAACGTTCTTAAGCAAAATGTGAAGCAGAGTGCGGAGAAATTGGGTATCGGAACAAACTTTTCTTTTTATCAGGACAACGATCCCAAGCACACTTCGGGCGTCGCAAAGCTGTGGTTGGCCTATAACTGCCCGAAAACCATTCCAACCCCAGCTCAAAGCCCAGACTTAAATGTTATAGAACATCTATGGGAAGAATTGGCTCGGAGAGTATATAAAAAAAATTTGAATCCTTAAATGAGCTTAAATCAGGTTTATTGGAAGCCTCAATTGAGCCCGCAGTGTGCGCAAACTTGGTCAAATCTATGCCTAGGCGTCTGCAGGCAGTTTTAAAAAACAAAGGATTCGCATCAAAATATTAGAAATGCCATTTTTGTATCTTTTTCTTCACTTTTTTGAACTGTCCGATTATTTGTTGAGCGCCAAATATTGAAATAATTTTTTTTTTCAAAAACTTTATAGTTTTAATGGATTTGTAAGAATATCCCTATTAAATGAGATGTGCAAAATAAACATAGCTTGTGCGATAAATAATCGCATGGTTGCACTCTCTCATATTTGAGTTTCGATATGTCTACATGAGCTTACCATCTCTAGTTTTTTCTGCCCTTTTTTGATTTGAGAACGAAACAGATAAGTCGAGCTATAAAAGCTATATTAAATTAACAATATAAAAATCATAAAATCAAACGTGTCGTGTTTTGCATTGGGCTGGATTTCAACAGGTTATGGGCCCAGTCACCAATACAAAAATTAAACTACGGAAATTTAATACAACGATTGTTTTAATAACTAATTCATGTGAAATAGCGATATAACTCTATACACACATACTGTTCTTGTGCGTGAAGAACTTTCTAGGAACTGTGTGTCTTCGCATGAAATACAACCGGGACTTCCAAAAGTGTGTGTGTGTTTCAACCCGAAAAGTGAATCGAATTTCCAATGAATTACGTTTTTCTAGGAACTGTGTTGAATTTTAAGTTGGTTTATTTGAATACAGTTTGATTTGATTTCGCATTTTGGCATCAAGCTATTGTTTCAATTTAATATTAAAATGGACAAAACAAAAAGAAATATAAAGCCTTTTGATGGCAAAAACTATGCAATTTGGAAATTCCGGGTCAAAGCTTTGTTGGCGGAAAATGATGTTCTTTGTGTAATTAAAAATGAAAAACCAACTACGGAAACAGACCAGTGGGAGAAAGCAGAAAGAGTTGCCAAATGTTTAATTATAGAATTTTTGGGCGATTCTTTTCTTAGTTTCGCCACAACAGGGTGCACCGCAAAAGAAATTCTTGGAAATGTGGACAACATATATGAGCGCAAAAGTTTGGCGTCTCAGCTTTCAATTAGAAAGCAACTTTTATCATTGAAGTTTAAACCTAATTCGTTTCTAATGAACCATTTTAAAATATTTGATGATCTAATTACTGATCTTGTTTCATCGGGTGCCAAAATTGATGAAATGACAAAGTTTCCCATCTTCTATTAACTCTCCCTTCTTCCTACGACGGAATTATAACTGCAGTGGAGACTTTGTCCCAAGAGAACCTAACGTTAGCATTTGTAAAGAATCGACTATTAGACCAGGAAATAAAACTAAAAAGTGCAAGCAAAGAGACAAGTTTTAAAGTGTTACATGCTGTGAGAAATGATAAAATAAATTCAAACAACTATAAAAATAAAAATAATATCAATAAAAGAGCCAATATAAAATGTCATCACTGTAATAAAATTGGTTATATGAAAAACGATTGTTTCATGTTTAAAAAGCTTCAAAACAAAAATAATTATAATAGTAATAACAATAACAATTCTAATAAGAACAAAGAAAATGGAAAAGAAGCACAGTCAGCTAATGTACAATTTAATAATGGTCATGAAAATAATGGTTTTGCCTTTATGCTGAAAACAAAAATTAACAAATCATATGTAAGTTCGGTCGGTACTTCCTTTATTTTGGATTCTGGTGCTTCTGATCATATGGTAAATGATAGAAACCTCTTAATTAATTGCACCGAGTTGAACCCACCAATCGAAATCGCCATTGCCAAATGTGATGAATACATACATGCAACAGCTAAGGGTATCATGGAAGTCCAGAGTGACTATCAATCAAAGATAACCCTTGAGAATGTATTGTTCTGCGAGCATATACCTCAGAATTTACTTTCTGTTAAGAAAATGCAAGATGCTGGCATGGAAATTGTATTTTCGGCAGGAGGTGTTAAAGTTTCTAAAAATGGTGAAACTGTTTTTAAAGGTATGTACTCTTATAATGTTCCTTTGATACATTTTAAATTAAGTCAACGGGCTTACAGTACTAATCAAAATAATGGTAATATGTTTAAATTGTGGCATGAGAGATTGGGACATATTAGCAAAGGAAAACTAGAATAGCTAAAAAGGCATACTATGTTTGAGGACATAAATTTATTAAATAATATTATTTTTGATAATAACGTGTGTGAAGCTTGTGTCAATGGAAAACAAACTAGATTACAATTTTCGAAATTTAAAAGTAAAAATTATATTAAAAGACCTTTGTTTATAATACACTCTGACGTTTGTGGTCAGATTACACCAGCAACAATACTTTACTCATTATTCTGTTACATATTTAATGTCACATAAATCTGATGTGTTTTATTTTTTTTAAAGATTTTGTTGCAAAAAGTGAAAATCATTTCAAACTTAAAATCGTAAATTTATATATTGATAATGGTAGGGAATATCTTTCAAATGAAATGCGTAGTTATTGTGTAAAAAAGGTAATTAGTTATCATTTAACCGTTCCGCATACGCCACAGTTAAATGGTGTGGTTTTAAAAGTGGTTTAAAAGTTTTCGGCTCTACAGTATACATCCATAACAAAACAAGAAAAAGGAAATTTGATGAAAAATCAATTAAAAGTATTCTGGTCGGCTATGAATCGAATGGGTTCAAGTTGTGGTCTCTGAGAGACAGAAAATTTGTTGTTGCTAGAGATGTGGTTGTGCATGAAGTGAATATGATAGAGTCTAGGGCTGATGGTTCAGTTATCCAGAATGATAGTATGGATAATGAATGTTGTATCCAGAATGAGAGTATGGATAATGAATGTTGTATCCAGAATGAGAGTATGGATAATAAATGTTGTATCCAGAATGAGAGTATAGATAATGAATGTTGTATCCAGAATGAGAGTATGGATAATGAATGTGGTATCCAGAATGAGAGTATGGATAATAAAAGATCTTTCCAGAACAAAAGTATAGATAATGAAAGTAATTTTCAGAATAAAAGTATTGTTAACGAAAAGTCTTTCCAAAATAAAATTATGGAAAGTGGTAACCGATATATCCCGAATGAGAGTACGGATTTGGTAGTCCAGAAAGAAAGTATGGAAAATGTTGATCAAAATAGCCCGAATGATAGTACGGATATTGAAGACCAAAATAAAATTAAGAAAAAACAACAAAATTTTGAAATTCGTAGAAGCGAAAGAATAAAAGATATGCCACTAGTACCTTATAAGCTTTTGAATAATTGTTTGCTATATTCTCAAACTATTTTTAATGACATACCCAATACTTACAATGACTTAAAAGATAGAGACGACAGGCTAAAATGGGAACAAGCGATTAAAGAAGAGTTAGATGCTCATTTTATTAATGAAACTTGGACTCTTGTTGAGAAACCTAATAATAAAAACATTATAAACTGTAGATGGGTTTTTACAATAAAGAAAGATGAGTCGGGTAACCCTATCAAATATAAAGCTAGACTTGTTGCTTGCGGTTACTCACAACAATATTTGATTGATTATGACGAAACCTTTGCACCAGTAGCAAAGATAACTAGTTTCCGCTTTATTTTAGCCTTATCAAATCAATACGATCTTAAGATACACCAAATGGATGTAAAGACAGCGTTTTTAAATGGACATTTAGAAGATGAAATTTATATGTCCCTTCCCCAAGGTCTAGATTGTAAAAACAACAAAGTCTGTAAATTAAATAAATCAATTTACGGTCTTAAACAAGCTGCCAGATGTTGGTATAATACGTTTGAGAAAATAGTAACAGCAGCTGGGTTTGTTAGTTGTGCTGTAGATCATTGCATTTATTTTCTTGATAAAGGAGACATAATTAAAAATATATATCTGTTATTATATGTGGATGATCTGGTCATAGCCACCTCAAATTTAGATACGATGTCCAGATTTAAGGACTATTTAAAAGGTAAACTTAGAATGACTGACTTGGGGGAAATCAAATATTTTATTGGGATAAAAATAAATAGATGTGAAGGTAAACTTGAATTAAGTCAAACTGCTTACATTAATAACGTCTTAAATAAATTTGGTATGAATGAATGTAATCCAGTTGGCACTCCACTTCCGAATAAATTAAATTATGCACCATGTCGAGAGGTCATTGGATGTTTGATGTACATAATGCTCTGTACCCGACCTGACTTAAGTACAGCCATTGGTATATTAAGTAGATATACAGTCAAGAATAATGGCAATGTCTTAAAAGGGTCATGAGATATCTGAAAGGTACTGTCAATTTGAGCTTATGTTTTATAAAAAGTGTTAATTACACAAATGTTTTTACTGGGTATGTGGATTCAGATTGGGCTGGTAGCGAGAACGATAGAAAGAGTACTACTGGTTATGCATTTAAAATGTTCGATTCATGCCTTATTTGCTGGAATACAAAAAAACAAAATTCTGTTGCAGCTTCATCAACTGAGGCCGAGTATATGGCATTATTTGAGGCAACAAGAGAGGCTATGTGGCTAAAGTCTTTAGCGCAAAATATAAAATTGCAATGTATTACATTGCAATTTTATATTTTGCGCTAAAGTGTATGTATTACATTGCAATTTTATATTTTGCGCTAAAGCCTATAAAGATTTTCGAGGACAACCAAGGTTGTATAAGCATTGCTAATAATCCCACATGCCACAAGAGAACGAAACATATTGATATTAAATACCATTTTTCTAGGGAACAAGTTGAACAAAAACTAATAACTATTGAGTATCTTCCTACAGAAAACCAACTGGCAGATATTTTGACGAAGCCCTTGCCTGGACCTCGATTCATCGCACTAAGAGATCAAATGGGTCTTAACTGATGTGGAGTTGGATTTGTATATTACAAATCTCCTTGCTTTGAATATATATAATATTCATACATTCAAAAATTAATAATAATAATAATGAATATTTTTTTGTTTTCTTATTTCTTTTATATACAGCTTATTTCACTTTATTCACATATGAGAAATTAATAGTTAATATTTTGTATTTTCCTAATTTAATTAATAATTACTACGTTAATATTGTAATACATTCAATTTAAGTTATATTGGTCTGGTTGGGTTTTTTCGGGGTTTCCCCAACCCCTTGCAACAAATGTTGGACTAATTTTTGTAATACTCCACAGAGTGCTCGACTTATCAAAATAGAAGTTTAATCATTGTATTTAGTTTATATTAAAGTATAATCTCTGTTTATTTTGAGGAGGTGTGTAAGAATATCCCTATTAAATGAGATGTGCAAAATAAACATAGCTTGTGCGATAAATAATCGCATGGTTGCACTCTCTCATATTTGAGTTTCGACTCATGTCTACATGAGCTTACCATCTCTAGTTTTTCTCCCCTTTTTTGATTTGAGAACGAAACAGATAAGTCGAGCTATAAAAGCTATATTAAAAACAATATAAAAACCATAAAATCAAACGTGTCGTGTTTTGCATTGGGCTGGATTTCAACAGGATTTATGTACTTTTTTTTATTTTTTTTTAAAAAAAATTAAAATTTTTAAAAAAAAAAAAAAAAAAAAAAAAATAAAAAAAAAAATGTTTAGTTTTAGACCGTTTTTATAAAAATAAGTCGATGTCCGATTATGCGATGGAGCCACTGATATTAAATATCATTTTACCAGGGAGCAAATTGAAAACAAACTAATCTGCCTCAAGTATATTTCCACATTTGAATATGCACACACTCGTCTGAAAATTATCTTTTGTTATTCCTTAACTTGTATCAGTGTAACTTTAGAGGTGGCGTGTTGAGAATACCAAAAGTCACACTTGTACACATACACATTGTGTGTGTGTGGGAAGGGGGTGAACCATGACGATCTCAGAGAGAGGCAAAACTCTTTTCTCTTTTTTCTCTCTCCCTCTCTGCCTAAGAACGTTTTTGTTTCCTTTTTATATGCACATTCGTACCCTTACTACTTGCTTGCAGACAATGAAAGAGTGCGGTTATATAAAATAAAGTTCAACTAAAATGGCAATTAAAGTGTTTTTACTATTTGGCAAATCGGGCTGATGTATTCCTGAAGTTTATATAAACATTGGCTATAAAATCTATAGAAGCATTTGACAGATTTGAGGCAGTGAGCCTTTAATATTAAAAAGTGTCAATTTCTGTGAACCGATATAGAGTACTTAGGTTTTTTAATCCTAGAAAAATACAATCACTGACCCAACTGCCTAAACCAGGATTAGTCACACAAACTAGACATAGGTTTAGCATCTTACTTTAGGAAATTTGTCCCTCGTTCCTCAGAAGTGATGAAGCCTCTTTATCAGCTAACTTTAAAGCTAATCGAATTTCATTGAAAAGAAAAGCTTTGATCCCAACTTACCAATAGAGTGCGTACGGATGCTATCGCCAATGGGTATGGCGCTATGCTATAGCGACATAGAAAAAACTCAATAGACTTAACTGTGGACAGAAAAACCTTCGCAGAACTAAATGAACTTATGTCAACACCCACAGAAAATTTAATAACATTCAATAACCACCAGACAGCAGACGGTGAATGGGAATGTTCTGAAGATTTCGGATTCACCAAAGCGGATGAACTCTTAGACATACTAAAATACAAAAGCAATAAGAAAGTTATTGGTCACGATAACACCAGCCACTTTAACCTAAAAGATGAACAGTATGGATTCCGGGAAGGAATATCGCTCAACCATGCACTAATGTCTGCAAATGCTTTCATCTTTGAAAACATTCATCGCAGACTTGCCACCATAGCCTGTACACTAGATTTCAAAAAAGCATTCGATACTGTCTGGACTGAAGGATTAATTTACAAAATGAAAAGCATTTATCGTTTTAACCCCAATATAACCAAATTAATACAGAGCTATCTTACAGACAGAACGTTCAGCGTCACAAACCCAGATCACACACAAAATTCATTAATAAGAAATATAATAGCAGGAGTACCACAATGATCTATTCTAGCGCCTATACTATACAACATATTTCTAGCAGATATGCCCTTGTATGAACCACCAGATTCTAGCTTATCTACTCTACTACTCTACTAGATACCGGATCATCATCCAGTGATACGATCAACAATCTTCCAATCATTGTACTTTAAAAAGAAAATGCAACAAAATAAGATCCATAATGACCAACAAATTAAATTAAATATTATAAACAAAAACGTCATACATATAAAGGTTTTCACTATGGATAATCTCATCCATACCAAAAATTCACTAACAAAAAATAATATGTTATTCTTTACGTACACTCCTAAGCACCTTAAACCCCATAATATAATTATAAAAAAAAATACCTCCCTCATCATTTGATAGTAACGATGTAAAAAACACTCTTCAAGAGTCTGTACCTGAGCTAGAAATCGCTTCCGTCGAACCATACAAAAAAACCACTGGCTCATAGTGATTAAGAAATCAAACCTAATTAAGAATATCTTTAAGATAAAATACCTCCTTAACTGTAAAATCGACATAGAAACTTTCAAGCCCCATCCCAACCAAATCAAGCAGTGCAAAAGATGCCAGCGATTCTCACACGTTGCTAGCAATTGTAACATGCCCTACAGATGTGTTAAATGCATAAACACACATGCCCCAGGGCAATGCAAAATAAAAAAACTCGAAGAAGGATCCAATAATGAACAACCAATGAAAACGCAATGTGTTAATTGCAAGGGTGAACACACAGCTAACGCAAAAATCAGCCCGAAAAGAGCAGAACTGTTGCAGAAAATAACTCAAAGAAAATCCGAACCAAAAACAAAAGTTGCCCGAATATTACAAAAGACTATACCACAAAGTGCTATATACAAACCAAACCAAAGCCAAAGCTTCTCATCGCTATTTAAAAAACCTCATGAAAAGGAACACGAAACAACAATTAAAACCTCCAACCCAGCACTGAAAAAGCACATGGAATAACGTACTAAAACACAATACAAACAAAACACAAAATTGCACCAGTATCACCTTCGAGGACCTTAACAATGATACACTTGCAATTTTTGGAAAAGAAATTATCGAATGCATAGACATTATGCGTGCTACCATAAATAAATATCCACAACAACAAGATCAGAACACAAAGAAGAAAATTCTTCTTGACTTCATACTTCAAATCGCTCAATAACCATGCCTCTAAAAATTATGTTTCTCAATGTCAACGGACTCGGACAGATACGAAAGCGCACCGAACTAAACCTTTTTCTTAATAAACACCGCCCTGACATCATGCTGATTGCTGAACACAAACTTCGAATTAACAACGCTGATCTTCTTAAAAATTATAAACTCATAAGACAAACTTCTAATACCCAGACACTTACCACCCAACCTGGAAACTCTGTAGCTATATGCGTTAAAAACGGGTTAAAATATAGCCAACTAACACTAAAACCCTTAATTTCCATAGAAGCTGTCGCAATAAAAGTAACCCATAAAGACGGACAAAACAATGAAAAAGAAATTATTTTTGCTTCCCTTTATAAAAGACCTCAGCACACACTTCAGGTACAAGATCTTGATAACATCCTAAAATTTCTAAAAAATGGTCAACATAATGAAATCGTTATCGGTTGCGACTTAAACGCAAAACACCCATCAT
Organism: Drosophila eugracilis; assembly: GCF_018153835.1. Classification (NCBI taxonomy): domain Eukaryota; kingdom Metazoa; phylum Arthropoda; class Insecta; order Diptera; family Drosophilidae; genus Drosophila; species Drosophila eugracilis. The sequence continues at coordinate 15,808 of NW_024573304.1, forward strand.
GGAACAAACCGTTCTATAACCCAAAACACATAAACCGGAAAAACCCTAAACAATTGGATAAAACAAAACATAGAACTCATAATCCATGCATCATCAGAACCAACACATCCTAATGGACCCAATAAACTTGATTCATCCATAGATTTTTTTATAACCACAACAACTACCTCATTACATTATCCACCTCAACTTTCCGATTGTAAAGTAATCAAAGACTACCCATCCGACCACTACTGCATCCAATTAAACATAAATGTAGCACAAACCCAATTGATAACCGAAGAACACAAATTAATTCACAACTTTAAAAAAATCAACAAGCCTTTATGGAACAATATAATTCTACAAAACATAATAAGCATACCCAATGAGAATAATATAACCATATCAGAAATAGACTCCCATATCCAGTGTCTATCTGATGCCATTAACAAAGCCATAGATGACCCAGATGCGGTTCCAAAATATGTCATAAAAGCAAATAAACCCAACCACACTACTATTGAACTTAGCAAACACTGCCTGCAACTTTTAAAAGATAAACATACTCTGAGAAGAACACTGCATAAAAAAGTCACGTCACTTACAAATGATGGAAAAGCTACTATCAAATATGCTATTACTATACTAAACATAAAAATAAAAAAGAACTAAATCAAATTCAACACAAGACTCTCGAAAAAAAGCTCCAAGCAATGAACCCCAGTAAAATTAGCTATAAAACAATTGATAACATTAATCCAAAGGTACCCATAAAGCAACAACACAACCTCACCCTTACCGACATAGAAAAAACTCAATAGACTTAACTGTGGACAGAAAAACCTTCGCAGAACTAAATGAACTTATGTCAACACCCACACAAAATTTAATAACATTCAATAATCACCAGACAGCAGACGGTGAATGGGAATGTTCTGAAGATTTCGGATTCACCAAAGCGGATGAACTCTTAGACATACTAAAATACAAAAACAATAAGAAAGGTATGGGTCACGATAACACCAGCAACTGTCTGCAAATGCTTTTATCTTTGAAAACATTCAACATTCTAGCGCCTATACTATACAACATATTTCTAGCAGATATGCCCTTGTATGAACCACCAGATCCTAGCTTATCTACTCGTATAAAGATACTCATATACGCAGATGATATACTTGTGGGATTTGAATCTGGCGGGTCTACTACACGTCACACTCGAAGCGGGTTAAGCTATATGGCAACTCTTGATCAGTTTGCCATTTAAAATCTTTAATTAAGTACTCGATTTTTAAGGCCGCCGATATCTGCACGAGTGAGCATCGAGTCGTTTAGCGTTGATGAAGAGAACAAGATCGTTTTTGTGTGAAGAATATGAATACCGAAAGAACTAATATAAGCACTTTATGTTTAAACTTTATCCCAAAATAAAAACATTGTCAGTGAATTTCACAATTCCTACATACTTCTTCTGGGATCTGGTGCATCCGTTCACCGAACCAACATAGAAATTAGCGAATACTTAGACAAACTGGCAGCTGAAACTAAACGCCAACAGATGCGTAGGTTCAATCTACAAAGCACCAAGAAGCTATAATCCTTACAAAAGCGCAACAAATTTTACACCAAAATTATATATAAACTTCAACACTGCCAAACAAAATAAAAATACCTTGAAGTACCTACTACTAATTCTAGTCTACGGACACTTGACTTGGATGAGTATAAATTCGGCAGACATGGAATTACTAAGCAAACTCGAGATAAAAATACTCCGGAAAGCAATATGAAAAACAAGAAGCCTTTCACCCTTCACAATATTCCTAACAGTGAAGTATACGCTAGAACTAAAACAAACAAAAAAAAAATTGGCGTTCGAAAAATTCATATCTAAAAATAACATTGAACAATATGAGATCCCTTACATACACTCCACAGAGCTAGTCACACCCTTCAACGTACGGCACTTGGAAAGACGTGGAATTATTTATAACTTAAACAAAGAAGTCTTATTCTATAACAGAAGGTTCCGACCCCTCAACCCAAACGATGGCGTTCTCTTGAATACCCAACCTTAAAAAACCAAATAAGCGAATTATTAACCTGTATTTCCCCTGTAAATATACCCACCCACCTTGTAAATAACACCAGCCTTAACCTAGTATTAATCATAAATAAACCAAAAAAAAAAAAAGAAAATCATAATGATCTCAGGTTTTTTCATTAAAACATTTTCCTGAACTTGCAACCTAAAGAAACTAAATATGTGATTAAGCAAAATGCAACGAAGAACAAACGTACAAAATTAACGAAATATCCTTAATCTCGAATGCCAGGATAAGTGCCAGTAAACGCCAGACTAAAATATTAATCATTTAAATAACTGTAAGCACGAACTTTGTTACTGATGTAATGCAACTAGGATAGAACAATCATGTACTGTAAACCTGTGAATTATGACAATAAATAAAAATAGAGAAAAATTGTGTACGAGGTGACCAGCAACAGCAAGCCGAAGCAGCAACGAAAGAAGGGTGGACTTGTGTGCATTACATCAGCCTAGCGGGACTGCAATTCAACTTGGTGAGAAATTTCCATTTTTCTTCGATTCGGGATTGGAAGGCTCTCTGGTTAAAGAGACAGTCGGCGTGAAGCTAGCCGGAAAAGGATTCCATAACTCAGTAATTTTTAGAGGCATAGGCGACAACATTGTCAAAAGCAACATGCAAATTCTGTCCACCATACAAAATCTCTGAATATAATTTTGAATTGTCATTTGACGTGGTTGATAATATAATATGATAACTGGACAACACATATTTAAACTTGATTTTGAGTAATGTTAGAAAGATATTGACTTAATATCTACAAAACTCAAAGTGTATTATCTCTAAATAACGAAAAATATAGCTTTAAGTGATAGTGATAAGTAAACGACATATTGGAGAAGTATTCCAAATTTCTCATTGATGGTATTCCAAGTAGTCTTGTAACTACAGCCTCTTTAGAAATCCGTTTAGACAGAGTGGTTTCTATCAGGTGCCCATTCGACCCGATTTGGTTACGCGAACTGCATTTGTGTCCCCAGATGGTCAATATGAATTTTTAGCCATGCCCTTCGGGCTCAAACACGCTTAGTCTGTCTTTCAACGTGCCATAGTTCGAGCTTTAGGGAATTGGGTTAATAGATATGCAGTAGTTTACATTGATGGCGTATTAATTGTTTTTAATACTATAGAGGAAGCATTTGACAGATTGGAGACAGTGAGACTTTAATATTAAAAAGTGTCAATTTCTGTAAACCGATATAAAGTACTTAGGTTTTCTTATAAGAGATGGCGAGCTAAAACCCAATCCTAGAAAAATACCATCACTGACCCAACTGCCTAAACCAGGATTAGTCACACAAACTAGACATAGGTTTAGCACCTTACTTTAGGAAATTTTTCCCTCATTCCTCAGAAGTGATGAAGCCTCTTTATCAGCTAACTTCAAAGCTAATCGAATATCACTGAAAAGAAAAGCTTTGATCCCAACTTACAAATAGAGTGCGTACGGATGCTATCGTCAATGGGTATGGCGCTATGCTATTACACAAGGTAGATGATAAACGCCGCGTACTACTACAGCAATAGGACGAACACTGAATTTTCCGTATTAACCAGCCCAAAGAGATTCACTCAGATTACTTCAAGGACCCTATTTCCACGCGACCAACCTTTTGGTAAATCACCCAGATTATAATTAAAACAATAATCCTCCACTCCCGACGCGCGTTGATAAGCCAAATCGATAGTCTAGGAAGTTTAAACAACGACCGTGGCCATCCATAACGGTTTTTGCCTTGTGCATTGTCAAATGCTGTTTTGGAAGTTCAGATATACTTTCAGAGAAAAGAAGGAACTCATTGTTATAAACTTGTTTTCAGGCATCAAGAGCCTTCGGATAAATATCTTTCAGGCCCACTTGAAACTATATTCCCTTATCCCTGGGACATTGCAGCTTGAACTTTGCCCTTCATGAACCATTTAAGGCATTATGTTCGAGTGGCAACGCCCTCTACCACATTACATCCAATACTTCTCCTACTAACGTAAAAATTGTTTTACTAAACCACTTAGCACACACTTAATTTCGTGGTTTATAACATTTTTCACTCAGTACTATCCCCGTGTTGCGATCCGTACGATAGACAGCAGCGCCTCTCAGTCGGCTGTGAGGGAGGTATTTTGCACGTCATGCAACGGGAGTCGCGAAACTAAAAAGATGAGTAATATTCAGTCCGGAAAGAAACGTCGCTCAACCATGCCCTAATGTCTGCAAATGCTTTTATCTTTGTAAACATTCATCGCAGACGTGCCACCATAGCTTGTGCGCTTGATTTCTGTCTACGACCCAGGGCTTAGTTTACAAAATGAGAAACCTATATCGTTTTAGTCTCAATAAAACAAAATTAATTCAAAGCTACTTACGGACAGAACATTCAGTGCTACTAACTCAGATCACACAGAAAATTCACTGACGCGAATTATATCAGCGGAAGTAGCTCAAGGTAATATTCTTGCACCTATTCTGTACAACATATATTTGACAGATATGTCCTCATAAGAACTAACTGATCCAAGCCTATCTTCTTGTACAAAGTTTCTCAGATAGCCAGACTCCTTTTGGGATCTGGTGCATCCGTTCATTGAACCAATAGAAATGAACAGATACTGAGGCTCACTTTGTGAATATTTCACAAGTACCTAAGTACAATCTACAAAGGACTAAGAGCTGTTATCTCTTTAAGAGAGATAAAAATTTTATTACAAAACTATATATTAACTACAACACTCATACAAAACAAAAAGATCTTGAAATACCTAGGTGTTATCTATGATGATAAATTTAACTTTAAAGATCAAAATACGTACGCCCTACAGAAGGCAATAATTAAATTAAAACGAATACACCACATTTTTAAACCAATATTTTCTTCCTCAGAAAGCAAACAGATAATAAAACTAAGATCACTTGCATACAATAAGCTACCAATTTTTCTCATGGACACAAACAGATAATAAAACTACGCACTTGCAATTACAATAAGCTTATTCTACCCATTTTTCTTATTGACACTTGGCTTGGATGAGTCTTATTTCAGCTGACTTGAAACTTCTGCGAAAACTGAAAAGAAAAATATTCCGAAAATCAATAGGACAAGCAAGAAACCCGAGCACTCTCCACAATATTCCCAATTCCTAAGTATACGCCAGAACTAAAACAAAGAGAGATGATCAAATGGAGTTCGAAATCCTAGAAATATGTATCTCTGTAAATAGCATTGAACAACATGAAATCTCTTTTATAGACTCCACAGTCAACTAGTCTCATCTTACAACGTACGGCACTTGGAAAGATGTGGAATTCTCTGTAACCAAAAGCAAGAAGTATCTATATACATACATATCAAAAAAGTCTTGCGGTATTTTTGCTATTTGGCGCTGAAAGCGCGTAGTTCTTGTTTTATTCGTCGCATCAGGTCATACTATACCTTTTTGGAAAGCTCATTTCACACGCTAACACGTGTTTGATTGATTGTCTTTTAAGTTGTTCGTGAGTTATATCGTCATCATGGAGCTAAATAAAGAAAAAATTCGGCATATTTTACAGTAATACTACGATAAAGGCAATAATGCATCTCAAGCCGCCAATAAAATTTGTACAGTTTATGGTGTAGAGGTGGTCGAAGATGCGCCACGCTCCGAGTTTTTTGCCAATAGGGAAGCGAGCTTCTATGAGAGGGCAATATGAAGTTGGCATCTCGTTGGGAACGCGTCATCGAACAAAACGGCGCATATTTGACTTGAATCGCATTATTGTAACCAATTTTATACCGCAAGATTTTTTTGACAAACTAATATAATATATAAAAACTAAAGTAACCATGTATGTCCGCTATATTCTCGTAAACGGCTGGACCGATTTTCATGAATTTTTTTTTTACGTGTTCAAGGGGCTCCGGGCATGTTTAGAAATCATAGAAAATTAGAAAAATTGATTGAAAATTTGGAAAATTTATTAAAGCTGGCAGCTCTAGCTTTTAACAGCTGTGGGAGTATTTGTCAACTCTCTAGAAAAATTAAGCTGGCAGCCCTTTTTAAATAGTAAAATTTGAAATTTTGTTTATTGTTTTTGAAAGTTTTTTTATGTGATTCACGTAAGAATTTATGTAAATTGTGAAATGTATGTCTATTTTAAAAATATAAGTAGATACTGCGGTGGACACCTATGGGGATGTTCCTTAAAATGATTTTGTAGGTACTTACTTTATTGCAGATATGTACAAGAATACAGATCATTAGTTAATCGCACTGCGAGTAGCAGGTAGGTGGCTTGATGACGACTCGAAAAATCCTAAAATTATTGGGGATTTCTTAAGGGGCTACATTCATGAAGGTACCTGTTGAAGTTACAGATTGATTTGTATCTGTGTAGTTTTTTTATTAGGACCTGTAATTCAATTTTAGTCTTAATTTTGAGTTTTCTTTTGGTGCCACAGGTTGCGGTTATTATGATTATTTTGGTTTTTAGGTATTTGGTATATTTTATGGCATCTGAGGTTTCATTTTGAATTTCAAACAGAAGGCAAGTTACACTAAGCATACTTTAAAGGCTGCCAAGTGCAAGTGACCAGTTCAAAGTTTAAAAAAAATGTGAGAGTGTGGAATAAGTTTGGGTGAGTTTTGGTATGACTTTTTTATAAACAGTTGTACATCGCAATACAAAATTAAACATTTTTTTCAAAACACTTTCAATTTTTATTGCAATTCAAATTTTTAAAAAAGTTTTCCTTAAAGTGCATTTTGTTTGTTCTTTTCATTGTCCGATAACAAATAAAAAACAATTTCATTGAATATTTTGAGTACATTTCTTTATTAAACGTGTACGTGTGCATTATAAAATTGAAATTAGTTTTGTTTTTAAAGTTTTTAAATTTATTGCAATTCAACTTTTTATAAAGATTTCTTCTCAAACTATATATTATATATATATATATATTCGATATACACCTCAAGCGCAGGAAAAGGGTATTTCGGGCCTCAGAATCAGACGAGCATTAAGGCTGGAAAGTCCTCTAGTGTGAGGTAAGAGAAGTAAGGTTAGAAAGTTATCGAGTACCCGATGCTCAGGCCCTTTCGTCTGCGGCACATGAACAGCGGGAAATGTAAATAGCGTCACCCCATCTCATAGAATTAATTTAAGCTATAATTTAATTAAATTTAATTTTCGAATTAAGATACGCTTAAATTTATTAAAATTTAATCTAGTCTTAATTAATTTTAATCATAAATCAACCAAGAGAAGTGTATTTTGCACGCAAAGCAAACACCAACTTAATAAATTCACAAAACATTTAATTATATGAGTTTGGTTAATATAAAAACATAAATGTGTATAGAACGTCCCGCTTTAGATCAGCGCGCAAGTCTGCGACGTCTACCAGAGCCGACTGCCTCTGGCCGCTTTCGCTCTCTCAATCCCAAGCATCGTCCCAAAATGCGAGAGCGATCAGCTGATGGCTTCGAACTTCCAGCACCGGGACCAGTGTGGCCAGTTCAGCTTATTATATACTAGTTCTAGCATATTTGAAACTGGAATAGCTAGTAAAATTTACATCTAGCTACAGCTTGAAATATACCTTATTTTAAAACTCATCTAGCATATTCTAGCTTTAAATGTATTTGCGACATCAACGGTTTTTTTGTAAGAAAAATATGCTTTAGGGCATGAAAATATCGGAGCTTGTTCTTTTTTTGCCGATGCTTAAGTGCATTTCATATGATCGTAAATTTATTTCTAATCGATAGTGTGGGAGGCAAATATGTGCGTAGCCATTTGAAATGTCGTACACCTTGCCAGAACCATAGATTATGCTTTTAAAAAAAAAAAAAATATTTTAAAACAAAAAAAAAAAAAAAAAAAAAAAAAATAAAAAATTAATAAAATTTAAAATTTTAAAAAAAATTTAAAAAAAAATAAAAAAAAAAAAAAAAAAAAATAATAATTTAAAAAAAAAAAAAAAAAAAAAAAAAAATAAAAAAAAAAAAAAAAAAAAAATTTTTTTTTTTTAAAAAAATTTTAATAAAATAAAAAATTAAAAACCTAAAAATAAAAAACAAAAAAAAAATAAATAAAAAAAAAAAATAAAAATAATAAAAATAACATGTTTTCTCTCATCTTAACACTTAAAAAAAACATGAATGACACACTAAAACGCGCTACAAACTGAACTCAAAATGACAAAAGTTTCTCCTTTGGTACACAGATATCTATGGTCGAAGATGCGCCACGCTCCGAGTTTTTTGCCAATAGGGAAGCGAGCTTCTATGAGAGGGCAATATGAAGTTGGCATCTCGTTGGGAACGCGTCATCGAACAAAACGGCGCATATTTGACTTGAATCGCATTATTGTAACCAATTTTATACCGCAAGATTTTTTTGACAAACTAATATAATATATAAAAACTAAAGTAACCATGTATGTCCGCTATATTCTCGTAAACGGCTGGACCGATTTTCATGAATTTTTTTTTTTACGTGTTCAAGGGGCTCCGGGCATGTTTAGAAATCATAGAAAATTAGAAAAATTGATTGAAAATTTGGAAAATTTATTAAAGCTGGCAGCTCTAGCTTTTAACAGCTGTGGGAGTATTTGTCAACTCTCTAGAAAAATTAAGCTGGCAGCCCTTTTTAAATAGTTAAATTTGAAATTTTGTTTATTGTTTTTGAAAGTTTTTTTATGTGATTCACGTAAGAATTTATGTAAATTGTGAAATTTATGTCTATTTTAAAAATATAAGTAGATACTGCGGTGGACACCTATGGGGATGTTCCTTAAAATGATTTTGTAGGTATTTACTTTATTGCAGATATGTACAAGAATACAGATCATTAGTTAATCGCACTGCGAGTAGCAGGTAGGTGGCTTGATGACGACACGAAAAATCCTAAAATTATTGGGAATTTCTTAAGGGGCTACATTCATGAAGGTACCTGTTGAACTTACAGATTGATTTGTATCTGTATAGTTTTTTTTATTAGGACCTGTAATTCAATTTTAGTCTTCATTTTGAGTTTTCTTTTGGTGCCACAGGTTGCGGTTATTATGATTATTTTGGTTTTTAGGTATTTGGTATATTTTATGGCATCTGAGGTTTCATTTTGAATTTCAAACAGAAGGCAAGTTACACTAAGCATACTTTAAAGGCTGCCAAGTGCAAGTGACCAGTTCAAAGTTTAAAAAAAATGTGAGTGTGTGGAATAAGTTTGGGTGAGTTTTTGTATGACTTTTTTATAAACAGTTGTACATCGCAATACAAAATTAAACATTTTTTTCAAAACACTTTCAATTTTTATTGCAATTCAAATTTTTAAAAAAGTTTTCCTTAAAGTGCATTTTGTTTGTTCTTTTCATTGTCCGATAACAAATAAAAAACAATTTCATTGAATATTTTGAGTACATTTCTTTATTAAACGTGTACGTGTGCATTATAAAATTGAAATTAGTTTTTTTTTTAAAGTTTTTAAATTTATTGCAATTCAACTTTTTATAAAGATTTCTTCTCAAACTATATATTATATATATATATATATTCGATATACACCTCAAGCGCAAGCGAAAAGGGTATTTCGGGCCTCAGAATCAGACGAGCATTAAGGCTGGAAAGTCCTCTAGTGTGAGGTAAGAGAAGTAAGGTTAGAAAGTTATCGATTACCCGATGCTCAGGCCCTTTCGTCTGCGGCACATGAACAGCGGGAAATGTAAATAGCGTCACCCCATCTCATAGAATTAATTTAAGCTATAATTTAATTAAATTTAATTTCGAATTAAGATACGCTTAAATTTATTAAAATTTAATCTAGTCTTAATTAATTTTAATCATAAATCAACCAAGAGAAGTGTATTTTGCACGCAAAGCAAACACCAACTTAATAAATTCACAAAACATTTAATTATATGAGTTTGGTTAATATAAAAACATAAATGTGTATAGAACGTCCCGCTTTAGATCAGCGCGCAAGTCTGCGACGTCTACCAGAGCCGACTGCCTCTGGCCGCTTTCGCTCTCTCAATCCCAAGCATCGTCCCAAAATGCGAGAGCGATCAGCTGATGGCTTCGAACTTCCAGCACCGGGACCAGTGTGGCCAGTTCAGCTTATTATATACTAGTTCTAGCATATTTGAAACTGGAATAGCTAGTAAAATTTACATCTAGCTACAGCTTGAAATATACCTTATTTTAAAACTCATCTAGCATATTCTAGCTTTAAATGTATTTGCGACATCAACGGTTTTTTTGTAAGAAAAATATGCTTTAGGGCATGAAAATATCGGAGCTTGTTCTTTTTTTGCCGATGCTTAAGTGCATTTCATATGATCGTAAATTTATTTCTAATCGATAGTGTGGGAGGCAAATGTGTGCGTAGCCATTTGAAATGTCGTACACCTTGCCAGAACCATAGATTATGCTTATAAAAAAATGAAAAATGTTTAAACGACAATCAAAATGACGAAATCGATGAATTATGAACTAATTAAATTTAACATTTTAAAACATATTTATAAGTCAAGCTTAACAATAAAATATATAAGATTATTGTTTACACATACAAAAAATAAACATTATAAATTCATCAACAATCACCTTTGAATTGATGTCTTTTCTTTGGGAAACTGTTGGAATGAAAATTTAAAGACCTAAACATAAACATAGCACCACAATGATTTTATATCATGTTTTCTCTCATCTTAACACTTAAAAAACACATGAATGACACACTAAAGCGCGCTACAAACTGAACTCAAAATGACAAAAGTTTCTCCTTTGGTACACAGATATCTACCATCTAACCTGGAAATAAAGTAGGAATATGAGTCACCCATCCTGGAAAAACCTTTCTATAACCGACAAGTCATAAACCAGGCCAGCAAACACAAAACAATCGGATATCACAGAATACAGAACTATATAGACTTTTTTACAACTACCTCAATAGATTACCTATCTCAACACTCCGATTGCAAAGTAATAAAAGATTTTCCATCCGACCTGCATTCAAATAAACATAAATATAGCACAAACCCGATGAATTTCCGAGGACCAATCATATTCATTGATGAGATCATGGATGCCAAAATGTACCTCAACATTTTACAGGAAAACCTACTGCAACCTACTGAAAAACTGAGCATACACTATCCTTTTTAATTTTACCAGGTCAACGATCCGCAGCATTCAGCAGGAAGTCCTGGCTTATCGACATGAGGATATAACGCCAGTACAGTATTTAGATTTAATTGTGATCGAAAATGTATGGGAAATATTGGACATCTCTGTAAGGAAGAGGAAGATTTCGACCAAAAACGATCGAAATACTTTTCCTATGGAAGAATGGCTAAAAAGTTCGATTCTTCCATGAGAAATCATCCTCTGTAATCAAAAGCAAGAAGTATCTATATACATACATATCAAAAAAAGTCTTGCGGTATTTTCGCTATTTGGCGCTGAAAGCGCGTAGTTCTTGTTTTATTCGTCGCATCAGGTCATACTATACCTTTTTGGAAAGCTCATTTCACACGCTAACACGTGTTTGATTGATTGTCTTTTAAGTCGTTCGTGAGTTATATCGTCATCATGGAGCTAAATAAAGAAAAAATACGGCATATTTTACAGTAATACTACGATAAAGGCAATAATGCATCTCAAGCCGCCAATAAAATTTGTACAGTTTATGGTGTAGAGGTGGTCGAAGATGCGCCACGCTCCGAGTTTTTTGCCAATAGGGAAGCGAGCTTCTATGAGAGGGCAATATGAAGTTGGCATCTCGTTGGGAACGCGTCATCGAACAAAACGGCGCATATTTGACTTGAATCGCATTATTGTAACCAATTTTATACCGCAAGATTTTTTTGACAAACTAATATAATATATAAAAACTAAAGTAACCATGTATGTCCGCTATATTCTCGTAAACGGCTGGACCGATTTTCATGAATTTTTTTTTTTTACGTGTTCAAGGGGCTCCGGGCATGTTTAGAAATCATAGAAAATTAGAAAAATTGATTGAAAATTTGGAAAATTTATTAAAGCTGGCAGCTCTAGCTTTTAACAGCTGTGGGAGTATTTGTCAACTCTCTAGAAAAATTAAGCTGGCAGCCCTTTTTAAATAGTTAAATTTGAAATTTTGTTTATTGTTTTTGAAAGTTTTTTTATGTGATTCACGTAAGAATTTATGTAAATTGTGAAATTTATGTCTATTTTAAAAATATAAGTAGATACTGCGGTGGACACCTATGGGGATGTTCCTTAAAATGATTTTGTAGGTACTTACTTTATTGCAGATATGTACAAGAATACAGATCATTAGTTAATCGCACTGCGAGTAGCAGGTAGGTGGCTTGATGACGACACGAAAAATCCTAAAATTATTGGGAATTTCTTAAGGGGCTACATTCATGAAGGTACCTGTTGAAGTTACAGATTGATTTGTATCTGTATAGTTTTTTTTATTGAGACCTGTAATTCAATTTTAGTCTTAATTTTGAGTTTTCTTTTGGTGCCACAGGTTGCGGTTATTATGATTATTTTGGTTTTTAGGTATTTGGTATATTTTATGGCATCTGAGGTTTCATTTTGAATTTCAAACAGAAGGCAAGTTACACTAAGCATACTTTAAAGGCTGCCAAGTGCAAGTGACCAGTTCAAAGTTTAAAAAAAATGTGAGTGTGTGGAATAAGTTTGGGTGAGTTTTTGTATGACTTTTTTATAAACAGTTGTACATCGCAATACAAAATTAAACACTTTCAATTTTTATTGCAATTCAAATTTTTAAAAAAGTTTTCCTTAAAGTGCATTTTGTTTGTTCTTTTCATTGTCCGATAACAAATAAAAAACAATTTCATTGAATATTTTGAGTACATTTCTTTATTAAACGTGTACGTGTGCATTATAAAATTGAAATTAGTTTTTTTTTTAAAGTTTTTAAATTTATTGCAATTCAACTTTTTATAAAGATTTCTTCTCAAACTATATATTATATATATATATATATTCGATATACACCTCAAGCGCAAGCGAAAAGGGTATTTCGGGCCTCAGAATCAGACGAGCATTAAGGCTGGAAAGTCCTCTAGTGTGAGGTAAGAGAAGTAAGGTTAGAAAGTTATCGAGTACCCGATGCTCAGGCCCTTTCGTCTGCGGCACATGAACAGCGGGAAATGTAAATAGCGTCACCCCATCTCATAGAATTAATTTAAGCTATAATTTAATTAAATTTAATTTCGAATTAAGATACGCTTAAATTTATTAAAATTTAATCTAGTCTTAATTAATTTTAATCATAAATCAACCAAGAGAAGTGAATTTTGCACACAAAGCAAACACCAACTTAATAAATTCACAAAACATTTAATTATATGAGTATGGTTAATATAAAAACATAAATGTGTATAGAACGTCCCGCTTTAGATCAGCGCGCAAGTTAAATGAAATGTCGTACACCTTGCCAGAACCATAGATTATGCTTATAAAAAAATGAAAAATGTTTAAACGACAATCAAAATGACGAAATCGATGAATTATGAACTAATTAAATTTAACATTTTAAAACATATTTATAAGTCAAGCTTAACAATAAAATATATAAGATTATTGTTTACACATACAAAAAATAAACATTATAAATTCATCAACAATCACCTTTGAATTGATGTCTTTTCTTTGGGAAACTGTTGGAATGAAAATTTAAAGACCTAAACATAAACATAGCACCACAATGATTTTATATCATGTTTTCTCTCATCTTAACACTTAAAAAACACATGAATGACACACTAAAGCGCGCTACAAACTGAACTCAAAATGACAAAAGTTTCTCCTTTGGTACACAGATATCTACCATCTAACCTGGAAATAAAGTAGGAATATGAGTCACCCATCCTGGAAAAACCTTTTTGTAACCGACAAGTCATAAACCAGGCCAGCAAACACAAAACAATCGATTCTTCCATGAGAAATCATCCTGAACCAGAAAATTTAGCAGACAAAATATTAGCTGTTAAATTAAAAATAATAAGTTAAGTAGAATCTGCTGCACGAAATAAGCTGCGGCATGAAAAACGGCTGAATTTTATGTTTTTATAACATAAGTTTTTTGTTTTTATGATTATGAAAATAATAATAATATTCCCTGTTGAAAAACTGCGTTTAAATTTTGTTGATATCTTTTTTAGTTTAGCAGGAATTACGACTCAAACTTTTTTTTGGCATTCGAAATAAGCTCCGATCCACTGTATGTCGGATCTTAAATTATGGTAATCAGTGTAAAAAAATGTACCAAGTGGCAATTCTCGTCTCTGCACTCTAACGGTTGTTTGTTAGTACGCTTTGTTCCATCTATTCGCCAGATGGTCAGGATAGTTCGATGCGAATATAAGAGAGAGACGTTGCATGAGGATAGAGGTTTGAGAGAGAGATACGCACTACGATTATTGTGCGTGTAAGCCTGAGCCAGAGAAAGAGATATAAGTATGTTCGTTGCAGCATTTTCTGGAGAGTATTTTTCGGTATGCTAGAACGCTGGCGAGGAGTCTTATGTTGGCAGTGGTGTGATCAGTCTATTCGCCATAAACAATCTGCGTATTTTAATATGGAAAACCTTAACCCTATCTAGCATATATATATATATTTAAGAACATTACAAATATTATAAAAACTTTAAAACTACATTCTTTGAATTAAAAAGTCTACAATTGCTTGTGATTTGTGTGCTATGGTTGTGAACATGTGTCAGTTTAGTGACTATGCAAAGTGTTCCAAACCTCGGAATGCCATCGAGGTTTTAATGGAAAGTTCTAAAATAAGATGTGACTTGTGCTACCGTATAGTTCCCAACTATAAATTTGACGAGCACTACATATAAAGGACCCCAAAATGCATTTAGCATTTTAATTAACAAGAAGGATAAAGGAAAACAACAGAACCCAGCTATTGTTCGAGACGATATTCCCTCAACATCAGCAAATGCCCTCAAGCGGAAAGGAATGGATGAGGGTAAGGAACCAAATAGTCCTCCAAAAAAAAGCTTAAGATTTCGGAGAATAAACAAGAGCAAAAAAGATAAATTTTATGCCATACTTGTGGTATCCAGAATCTTGAGTCAACGTCAGCATATGCTAACCGATAACCATAAGAATGCTTCGGTCCGAGAACTAACTCTAAGTTTCCTGTAAAAACACACAACTAAATGCCCAAACGAAGATGTAATTGACTTAATTGATTTTTATCAGTTTTGTCAATCAAATTTACTTAAACTAATTGAGGATTGTATGTCAGAATATAGAGAAATCAAATTCTCGTTAAGAGTGTACGGGGTTTATGAAACAAATAGATGACGGAGAAAACGGTTGAAACCAGGAAACTCTTTGGAACGGCGTATAGATCCGTATATCAAGTTGAAAATATTACTGTAGAGTTAAATGCCGTAATAGAATCTCGAATAACATCGAGCAGTGAGTTCCAGGAAAAGGATTCTGGTTGGGCTATCAAGAACTTTGATTATTTTGAAGCTACTATAGTTAAGCTAGAAAACATTCCTGCATGCGGTTTCATACCAGTTCCGAATAGCATAAGACCGCGATATTCGATTATAACTATTCTAAGCACTGAACTATTTTGTTTTAAGTGGGCAATTTTAGCATTTCTAGCTAACAAGCGATTTCAGAATGGTACTTTTGCAACGCTACAACAAAAGAAATATTCAAATATTATTCGGCTCACAGCATTCAAAATCGCACGCAGGAAAATATTTTTGTGATAACTGTCTGCAGTTTTATACAACGAACACTACCCACAATAAGCTATCCTCATAAGCAGCTATCACCTTTAGTAGTTATATATGCAGACATAGAGGCGGTCCTTGAAAACTATGAGATCTGCTTAAATAATCCGGCTACTTCGGCAACAGCAAAGGTGCAAAAACATTCGGCGTGTGCAGTATCCTTCTACATTGCACACAAATATGATCCAACTCTGAATGAGTTATGGACTTAAGAAGGTAAATTTAAAAAATTAAGTTAATAAATTTGAAATAATTTAAATTTTATAAAATTACACGTCAAGATTGCATTGAGCAATTTTGTAAAACTCTCAAAGTTGGGCCAAAACAAAAACTCCCAGTACAGATCCAATCGATGACTTTGATCAAGAAAGAAGTTGCTGTGCCTGTGAAAAAGAAATAAACGATGGCAACCTGGACAAACACTTCGACCAATTTTCTGGGAAATACGTAGGTCCTATTCATAAGTACGATAAGCCTAAATATAAATTAAGTGATCCATTTTTTCCTATAGTTTTTTATAATTTATCTAAGTATGATATACATGTCGGCGCATTGAAACTGCGTGTATGTGTGTGTGTGTGCGAATTCGCATTTTCGGGTGTTTCACTGGAATAGTAATATCGCAGTAACTTCTTGCGCTGCGAGTGTGTGGTTGCCAGGCAACCGTTGCCTGCATGTTCTAGCTTTGCGCAGTGTCGCCGTGGCGAAGCGACGGCGTTGCGTCGCTGCCGCCAAATTGTTGTCGTCTTAAGAAGTACCGTTATAGCGGGGCGACAGCGTCATGGCTGCCAATTTGGCTTTTTTCCCGTCAAAACTGGCTTTTTTTGAAGGCTAACCGTGGGAAAAAATCATGAGTTGCGGGAAGCGGGAATTCTGGCTTTTTTAGCAATTTGTTTAGATTTTTTCCAGAAGGTGGGAACGTGACCTTTTTTTTTTTTTTGCTCATCGCCTTCCAGAAGGTGGGAATCTACGACGTATCGTAGTATTTCCCGGATCAGCGACTTTTTTTTTTTTTGCTCATCGGGTGCGTACTGCGGAAAATTTGTACTTTTAGCATTGCTTTTTGACTAAAAGTGTCACTTCCCGTTAGATTTGTTTTAGCTTTTTTTTTGGATTTTTTAAATAATTTTTTTGGCTTTTTCCTCAACACTTCCCGTCTAAAACAGCTTTTTTCCCTAGTCAAAAGTTGGCAGCACTGGACAGCGTTGTGTCACTGTCGCCGAGAGTGGTTCGGTAGTAGGCACAGTAGATATAGAGATTTAGACGCGGGGAGTTGCGTACTAGAAATTGAAGTGTGTGCAAGGCCGAAACTCGCTGCGCTAATATAATGGAGAACAACAACAAAAACAACGATCGTGTTCCGACATCAGAAGTGGGATCTGGCCATCAGCCTTCAATACTAGATGGACCATGGCGTACCCTGATGGAATTGCAAAACAGTGAGAGCCATAAAAACAACTGTGCCTGATGCAGGGCAGAACAAAACTGTGCAACTACCCAAATTCAACCCAGACAAACTAGGCGTCAACGCATCATCGTGGTGCACAACTGTTGAAATAATTTTACAAGAAAATACATTGAGAAGCAGTGCGTTGGTTATGGCTTTGAGTTCAGCTTTAGAAGGAAGTGCTTCGCAATGGCTATCGCAAGTGTGCTATGCTGAAATTACTTGGCCCGAGTTTAAAGAATTGTTTGTACATCGCTTCGACACTATAGAAACACCAGCCGCTATGTTTCTTAATATGCTATCAAATCGACCGACTGATGGCGAGAGTTTAGCCGTTTATGCAAGACGCATGGTTACCGAACTAACGACGAAATGGAAATCACCGATTGCAGCGTTTAAGTTTCACATCAAATGTTCGAACCAGAGGTGATCTACAGTCCGAATTAACAGCGTTCACTTTTATTAAAAGGAAAAGCGGCGTTATGAAGCATCAGTCCGAAACTTTTTCTAAACGGTAAAAACAATGACCGATAGAGTGCCATTTCTGTGGAAAAGTGGACCATAAAATGTCTGAATGCAGATTCAGGAAACAACAGAATCAATTCGCGACCCGACATGGCAAGCATGAAAGGAAAGGCGAGTGGAACAGTGCAGCGTTGCAGTACCAAAGGGATGCTTGAACCATAGAGGCCAAATTTTTGAAATCACCTTAGATTCGGGATCGGAATGCTCGTTGATAAAAGAAAAGCTAAGTATCAAATTTTCTGTTAAGAGATTCAATAATATTGTTATGCTAAAAGGTTTCGGGAGTAATGGAATATGTAGTACTGTACAAATATTAAGCAATGTAAAAATTGACGATTATTGTATTGAAATTTTGTTTCATGTAATAGGCGATGATGATATGCAAAACGACATTGTAATTGGCCGTGAAATATTAAATCAGGGTCTTGATATTGACATTTCATCAAACCAATTTAAAATCTCAAAAACCAAAGTAGTTAATTTATGTAACGGCAATAAGCCAGCCGATATTAATACTGAGCTTGAGGGACAAGATAAAATAAAACTACATTCATTGTTGGCAAAGTATTCAAATTCATTTATAACTGGTATCCCAAATACTAAAGTCAGAATTGGCGAAATTAAAATTAGGTTGATTGATCCAACAAAAACCGTACAAAGAAGGCCATATCGTTCCATCAAGTCCATGCAAGCGAGATTTGGTTCGGGACAAAATTAATGAGCTCCTAAAATGCAATATAATTAGGCCAAGCTGCTCACCTTATGCAAGCCCTATATTATTAGTGAAGAAAAAAAATGGTACGGACAGACTTTGTGTTGACTTTAGAGAGCTGAATTCAAATACAGTCGCTGATAAATTCCCTTTACCACTTATTTAAGATCAAATCAATAGGCTTAATTACTTTACATGTCTAGACATGGCCAGCGGGTATTACAAAATTCCTTTACATTCAGATTCTATCGAGTACCCGGCGTTTGTGACTCCGGATGGTCAATACGAGTTCCTATCTATGCCATTTGTGCTCAAAAATGCACCTTCTGTTTTTCAACGATTAGTAATACAGGCGCTAGGGGATCTAGCAAATTCCTTTGTCATCGTCTTTATGGATGATATCATGATAGCCGCCTCAACAAAATGCGAGGCGCTAGAAAGATTACAGATCGTTCTAGATCTTTTAACAAAGGCTGGGTTTTCATTCAATCTTACAAAGTGCTCATTCCTGAAAACATCGGTTCAATATTTTGCGGGTGAAATTCGTCCAAACCCACAGGAAATGGTAGCGTTATTAAGGGATTTTCACAATTAATGAAACCCTTATATTTCTTAACGGCGGAGAAAAACAAATTTATTTGGAAAACAGAGCATGAACAGATACGGAAAAGGTTCATTGCCACTCTTACCGAAAAACCAGTCCATGTTATGTTTAACCCTAATTATCCAATCGAACTGCACACAGACGCCAGTTGCAGTGGCTATGGTGCAATTTTATTACATAAAATTAATAACAAACCCCAGGTAATAGAATACTATAGCAAAACTACTTCATCGGCAGAATCAAGATATCACTCGTACGAGTTGGAAACCTTAGCTGTCGTGAACTCCATTAAACATTTTCGACATTATTTGTTGGAAAGGGACTTTGTAGTTTATACTGACTGCAACTCACTTAAGGCGTCGAGAAATAAACAAGATTTAACCCCCAGAGCACAACGTTGGTGGGCTTATTTGCAGTCATTCACATTCGATATTCAGTATAGAGAAGAGAAAAGAATGGCACACGTTGACTTTTTATCGAGAAATCCTCTTTCACAAAAGTCTACTACAACCGCAAAAATAGTCGAAGAGAAAAGAGTAAATTTAGCTGAAATTTCAAGCAACTGGCTTATTGCTGAACAACGTCGAGATTTGGACATAATCGAAATTGTTAAACATTTTAAAAACTTTTCTCTGCCTGAAAATATTGCGAAAACCTATGAATTAAGGGCAGAAGTTCTTCATCGAATAATACCAAGAAATGGGAGAACACGTTGTTTACCAGTGGTGCCACGAGCTTTCAGATGGTCTGTCATAAATCAAGTTCATGAGTCCATAATGCATTTAGGTTTCGAAAAGACATTCGATAAAACTTACGATTTCTACTGGTTTGACAATATGTCAAAATACGTAAAAAAAATTTGTCGACAACTGCATCACTTGCAAAATGTCAAAATCGACTTCAGGAAAAATACAGGCTGAGTTGCATCCAATACCAAAAGTCACCATTCCGTGGCACACTATCCACATCGATATCACAGGAAAATTAAGTGGCAAGAGTGACCAGAAGGAGTATGTTATTGTCCAGATAGACGCGTTTACCAAATATGTCTATCTTAGTCATAGTCTTAAATTAGACAGTGAGAGTTGTATAAGGGCCGCTCAATCTGCTGTTTCATTGTTTGGAGTACCAAACCGAATAATAGCTGACCAGGGAAGGTGTTTTACAGGCGCAAAGTTCAGTCAATTTTGTTCAGATCAAAAAATAAACTTGCATTTGATAGCCACTGGTGCAAGTCGAGCTAATGGACAAGTGGAGCGAACCATGAGCACGTTGAAGAATATGTTAAAGGCGGTTTAAACTGGAACACAGTCTTGGCAGGATGTGTTGGGAGTGGTGCAGCTGGCATTCAATTGTACAACCAACCGCACTACGAAAGCAAGTCCTTTAGAAATGTTATTGCGAAAGGTAGCACGCCCATTAGGATTACTTCCACCTAGTGATATAGAAAATGTTATTGATCTGCAAATCGTAAGAGGGCAAGCTGCAAGGAATGTATTAGCCAGTGCAGCTTATGATAAAGAACGATTTGATAGAAATAATGCAAAAGTAACAAAGCACAAAGTTGGAGATTTTGTGTTACTTAAAAGCGAAGAAAGACACCAAACCAAGCTAAGTCCAAAATTTAAGGGGCCTTTTGAAATAGTAAAAGTTCTAAAAGGTGACAGGTACATTTTAAAGTCTTTAACTAATAAAAGAAATTATAAATATGCACATGAGGATTTAAGAAAATTACCAGAGGGGCAAGTGCCCGGAGAGCTATCTAAAAATGTGTACGATGATTATAATAATTTAGATGAAAGTAACGTAACCGCTACAGAAGAGAGTGAAAATGAAAATATTGAGAGTATTGAAGAAAAGAGTGAAAATGAGAAAATTGAGAGTATTGAAGAAAAGAGTGAAAACGAAAGTAGTGAGAGTATTGAAGAAGAAAGTGAAGTACACCAAGAAGGGTAACAAAGTTGTACTGCTGGCCAACGAAAATGGCAGAGTATTGAGTCCATAAAATATAATGCAAGCACAAGTGCAAAACATATTGTTTGTTTTGATCATGGCGTGTGGGGTATTTGATTATGCGACTATAAGAGTGAAACATGAAGAAAAATGGATAATATAAAAGAAAAAAAATAAAACAAAGAAATTAAAAGAAAGAAAGAAAAATTAAATTGAATTGATGAAAAATTATGGTTATGGAACTCAATACTGTAATTTGTTATGAATTAAGATAAGAAAATTGGATTTTGTTATGAAACTATTTAATGTTCAGTCTAATAATTAAAAGAAAGAAAGAAAATTCTAAGGTTGTTATTTTCTACACGAGGTCGTGTTAGGGTCAGGATGTCCGTGTCGGCGCATTGAAACTGCGTGGTTGTGAATGTATGTGTGTGTGTGCGAATTCGCATTTTCGGGTGTTTCACTGGAATAGTAATATCGCAGCAACTTCTTGCGCTGCGAGTGTGTGGTTGCCAGGCAACCGTTGCCTGCATGTTGTAGCTTTGCGAAGTGTCGCCGTGGCGAAGCGACGGAGTTACCGGTGATGTTTTTCCACCTCCACCCAAACCCCCTCGGGCAACAGTCCCCCCTCGAGCAACGTTCCACTAACGGCGATGCCGTTCAACCCGGACATTGGATCGCCAACGCAGCGGTCTCTGGATGCCGAATGTTATAAACAACTGGGTCACAGGCATCCGGTCGAAACCGCTGACTAGGAGTTTTCGCTTACTCAACAAATGTACCCCACCCGCAAGACAAAGCTTCTTTATGTACAAGATCGAAAATAAAAGTCAGTCTGGAACGGACACTCAAAACTTCTGCTTTTGATCTTAAGCCTCAAGCTTACATTTATTTGAACATAAACCTATTCACGGGGACTTGGACATAATTGGCGCAGCCGGTATTCGGACCAAGGATGGACTTAATCAGGATCATCTTAGTAGCAGCTATGTAATAATTTGGGTAAGCCAAGGGGCAAAGTGTAACATTGAATCAGTGGAAATAAAAGAGCAAAAGTTTTGACTCTAAATTATGTGGTTGTGTGGCAACAAGGAAAAATATATATACATATGCATGTGTGTAATAGATTAATGTGGTTGTGTGGCAACAAAATAAAATACATATATAATAAATACCCATATTGTGTTTATCAATTGTTGATCAGCACAGAATGCACTGTACATTAAATGTGGTTATCTGTATCAAAATATGTATCTATATAAGTGTTGACCATCAATCGCTGATGGGAACAAAATGCATCGCGCACTATTATGGATATATATGGTAAAACTAAAATGCTAAAAAAAAATTACCCACCGCTAATTTTTCTTATGTATCTATATAAATTGTGGCCATCGATCACTGATGGGCACAAAATGCATAGCGCATTATTATGGATATATATGGTGAAACTAAAATGGTTTAAAAAATTACACACCGCAAATTTTACTTATGTATCTATAAAAATTGTGACCATCAATCGCTGATCGGCACAAAATGCATCGCGCATTATTATGGATATATAAAACCGAAATGTTTACAAAAAATTATACACTGCAAATTTTACTTATGTATCTATAAAAATTGTGACCATCAATTGCTGATCGTCACAAAATGCATCGCGCATTATTATGGATATATAAAACTGAAATGTTACAAAAAATTATACACTGCAAATTTTACTTATGTATCTACAAAAAAATTGTGACTATCAATTGCTGATTGACACAAAATGCTTCGCGCATTTTCATGGATACGTACAAACTAAAATACTCAAAACAAAACGTACACAAAAAATTTAATTGCTACAATCACATCAATCGCGACCCTCTGTGGCCGACTCACATTAGTAACACATTCAATTTCCTTTGACCCCCACATACCATATATGCACATACGCAATATACACTCACACAAGAATATTGTTTATGGCTGAGCACTCTACATAGAGAAGGGGAAGGGGGGCACCACTCGCCTCGCCGGTACTCCAGGCTTTTCGTTCTTTTATGTTTGTATAAATAAGAGCGTAATCCGGGAACCGCCGACGACTCGTTGAATATTTTTTCCCCTCCTCTTCCCATGCCCTTGCCATGAAACCCGATACGATTGGGCCACACAAACGCATTGACGAAATAAAAGAACTTTGTATTTGTTTACATTGTTGCCATTTCAACTACAATTTAAGATTAAAAAATCAAAATTCAACTTCCCAAAGAAACACAGAAAAAATCTTATTAATCATTATACTCCAAACGAATTGATTGATTACTTTGCCCCATGGTTAGCATAACATATAAAAAACACACACATACACTAATTATACAATTTTACAGATTCTCATCGTAATACAACAACACAAACATTAATAATTATTAGTAAGACATACATATATCCACATTTATTTACACGTAAGATTCACTATACACAAAAAGAAATTATTCTTATTAAGGTATATACACCAAAGAAATATACATATTAAAATTTTTTACATACAATTTACAATATTTTTTGCACCCCTTCCTATAAAAGCGCATCATATTCACCAAAAATATATAATTCAAAAAATCCATATATATATAGATACATATATACATATAACTACTAAATCTTTAATTTCGCAAATACGTATTTTTCCCCATCTAATGTCAAAGAAAACCATAGTAGAGAAAACTAAAACTAGACTAGGTCTCAGGAGTAGTACTAGCTTATCAAATATTAGGGAGGAAGAAATTTTAATCATGGATTCGGGTTACGCGTCGGGGGGCTCTAGAGCCACTAGCCCCACCATTAGTGCCACTAATAATATAGGAAATGTTAGCACCATTTTGAACACCTCGACAACCACGACTCTAAATACCACTCTGAACCCGACCGATATATTAGCCTTTTTCAAGCAATTGCCTACTTTTGAGGGGACCCCAGGTAGCCTCCAGAAATTTATTGTTAGCGTTGAGGAAATTATTATGTTGATAAGGGGAACAGACCAGACCCCGTACGGACAATTACTTCTAAGAACCCTGAGGAACGAGATTATAGGAAAGGCGGACGAGACTCTGAATATTTTGGACACCAAGCTAGAATGGGACAGTAACAGGGAAAATCTGAAGCGTATGTATGCTTGCAAGAAGACAGAACCAATACTCATCGCCGAAATTCAGAACCTTCCCACTAATTTGTCCCTGGGTAAATTATTCTTTGAAATCACTAGACTCCGCAGCGAACTATTGTCACTCCCCGCAGACCCAGATTACGGAGCAAGTGTAACATCAAAAAGAGCTCTGTATGATGGAATTTGCCTTAACGCCTTCCTGGTTGGGCTACGGGACCCACTCAGAACGGTCATCCGAGCCCGAAATCCGACAACAATCGAGATGGCGTACGAATGGTATCAAACCAAACCCGGACAAAATAGCAGCGGTGATAAATTTTCCTCGCCCAAAAACTGCTAAACAAATAAAATCCTTTTTAGGATTATTGGGTTATTATAGGAAGTTTATAAAAGACTTTGCTAGAATAACGAAGCCCATTTCCCGTCAGCTTAAGGGTGGCAAATCCGTCATTATAGATGCAGAATTTATAGAGGCGTTTGAAATTTGCAAAACTCTTCTAACAAACAATCCGATCTTACAACACCCAAATTTTAAAAAACCATTCTCTCTTACCACAGACGCAAGTAACTTCGCCATTGGTGCCGTCCTCTCTCAGGGACCTGACGGGTCTGACAGACCAATTTGTTTCGCGAGTAGAACTTTGAACGAAGCGGAAACCCAATATTCAACTATAGAGAAAGAAATGTTAGCAATAATCTGGGCAGTCAAGTACTTTCGTCCATATTTGTATGGCAATAAATTCAAAATTATTACAGATCATAAGCCCCTAGTATGGCTACAAAACTTCAAGGGCCAAAACCCGAAACTCCTCCGTTGGAAACTAACCCTCTCCGAGTACGATTATGACATTGTTTACAAAAAAGGTTCACAAAACGTCATTGCCGACGCTTTGAGCAGAATCGAACCAAACATACTTGTCAACGACGTTGGCCCAACCGTTCTAACCGGTATCCCATTAACCCAGAAGTCACTTAACACATTCAACACGCAAGTTATATTTGAAATCGGCCAGACCCCATCGGTTGTAGTGAACACTCCATTTAAAAATAAATCGCGGACCCGTATTACGGAACCATCTTATACCTTAGAAAGAATCACAGATATTTTAAAAACAATTTTAACACCGAACAAACCTCTGGCAGTTCACTCGGCCGACGAAATTTTCGAAGTAATTCAAAAGGCCTACATTAAATATTTCGCGGACTCCAATTTGTATAAGATTTATAGATGTCTCATCGTTTTACACGAGCCTGCCGTCCCGAACGAAATTAATAACTTAATAAAAACCCACCACTCTGACAACAATCATAGAGGGGTGGAAGAGATGTACCAGCATCTAAAAAGGGAAATTTACGTACCCCAACTAAAATCTAATCTCACAGATAATCCGGGATTGCGAAACATGCCTTACACTTAAGTACGATAGGTGCCCTCAGAAACCACCATTTGTATTACCAGAAATACCGAATGGGCCCCTTGAAATACTACACACAGACATATATACTATTAATAGTAATTATAATCTAACAATTATAGATAAATTCTCTAAATTCGCTCAAGCCTACCCTTTAATCAACAGAAACTCTATCCTTGTTATTAAAGCCTTTAAAACATTCTTTTGCCAGTTTGGAATACCCAAAAAATTAATATTTGACCAGGGTGCCGAGTTCTCTGGTGCCATCTTCAAGGACTTCTTAGCACAATACGAAATAGAACTGCATATTACTTCGTTTCAACAATTAAGTAGGAACTCTATGGAAGAACGGCTACATTCCACCTTAACAGAAATCTATAGGATAATTTTGATTAAGAGGAAGGAATTAAAATTAACTTTAGAACACGACGAGATACTTTCCGAAACAAAAACTACACAAACAAAAGGTCCGAAAAGCTATAATACAGACAAATGACACATAAACATACTTGCGAGACTTGCATAACTATACCCCCAATGTAATTTTACAGGTTGACCTTGGGAACAACTCAACGGCTCGTTAGCGAGATTTTGGATAAAGATCAACCTCTCATGAAAATTAACCTGGGAACGGCGAGAGTGGTAAAATCATTTAAAATTTTTAAACATATTATTCAATTGAGCAACTACGAAAAAAACAGCAACTAAAATACATGAGGTGATAGGAAAACTACCTAACGATCAGGGTTTCAGCAAAGACTAAGTTCCTTGCTCCCCAACATTGGGAAAGGTAGGGCCAGAAGAGGATTAATTAATGGATTAGGCCACTTAGTTAAAATAGTTTCGGGGAATATGGACGCTAATGATGAGGCAAAAATAAACAAAGACTTAGAAGGCTTACGCGAAAATTCCGAAATAAACAATATTTTCCAAAATGAAACACTTATAAGATTTGAGGAAATAACTAAACACATTAATAAAGAACAAGAGCTTATAAGCAGCTTTATGAATTCCTATCAGAATAAAATTTTTAAACAAATAGATGAGGAACACAAGAACATTCAGTTTATTCAATATATAGACAGGATTAATTTCAATATAGATTTACTTTATAATCACATAAACAATATTGCGGAAAGCCTACTATTTGCTAAATTAAAGATAGTCCCTAAATACCTATTCAATTCAGTAGAAATGAAAAAAATAAAAAGTATGTTAGCAGACAAAAAGGTAGAAGTTCACTTAGAACATGAATAATAATAATTAAGAATGAATAAATATAATTAAGAATGATGTAGAAATTAGGATTATAGATACACCTTGCATAAAAGTGGGGGGTACACATGTTTGCGAAACTCCTTCGACTCCGAATAACACGGAATGCCTCAACAATCTTCTGGACGACAAGGAAGCAACCTGCAACACAATAAAAAGGGATCATCAACCACAGATCCTTATTCCTGTAAAGGGATTGATGGTGATCCTCAATGTAGAGAACTTAAACATTACCTCCAACTGCATTTCAAGTAAGATCTTCAGCCGATCTATGCTCATAAAATACGATAACTGTTCTATCTCCGCCAATGGGACCAAATACGCCGAGGCCGCCACTACAATAATTGACGACATCGAAATTAACCTCCCTCACATCCAGAACTTGACAACAATTCCTGAGGATGAACCCTTAAATCTCCAAGTACTACATCTTAGCAACTTGGAAAATGGATTGGCAGTTACCAGCATAGAAGAACGTGCCACTACTCACCTGTCGATCATATACATACTCGTGGCATTATCAATCCTGATTGCGACTGTGGCTTGGACCTTTAAGAGAAGAGAGATAATTTTCACCCCCGCCCCAGCGGACGCCATTGTCACTCCCGCCATGCCTTCATTATGGCCATCGTTCCAAGTTAAGGGGGGAGGAGTTACCGGTGATGTTTTTCCAATGACATCACCTCCACCCAAACCCCCTCGGGCAACGGTCCCGTTCGGTTCAACCCGGACATTGGATCGCCAACGCAGCGGTCTCTGGATGCCGAATGTTATAAACAACTGGGTCACAGGCATCCGGTCGAAACCGCTGACTAGGAGTTTTCGCTTACTCAACAAATGTACCTTACCCGCAAGACAAAGCTTCTTTATGTACAAGATCGAAAATAAAAGTCAGTCTGGAACGGACACTCAAAAGCAGAAGTTGATCTTAAGCCTCAAGCTTACATTTATTTGAACATAAACCTATTCACGGGGACTTGGACATAATTACGGCGTTGCGTCGCTGCCGCCAAATTGTTGTCGTCTTAAGAAGTACCGTTATAGCGAGGCGACAGCGTTGTGTCACTGTCGCCGAGCGTGGTTCGGTAGTAGGCACAGTAGATATAGAGATTTAGACGCGGGCAGTTGCGTACTAGAAATTGAAGTGTGTGCTAGAAATGATTTCCTTGAGTTATCTTAAAGCGATATAGCGGCAATTGAATCGACACCATCACAAATAATGTATGATAAGCCAATATACATAGGAGTAGCAGTTTTAGAATTATCAAAGTGGCTTATGTATGAATTTTATTACAATTTTTTATTAGTTAAGAGCCCATTTACGTATATTATGTATATGGATACAGACTTCTTTATTTTATCATCAGAAGATGATTTCTTTGAGACTATAAAGGCAAATCCCGATTGCTTTGATACCTCAAACTATAAGCTAGAAAATAAACACCGAATAATTCAGGCCAATAATACAGAACCAGAAAAAATGATGGATGAACATGCTGGAGATGTTATGACTTCTTTTGCTGGTCTTAAAGCTAAGGAATATTCTTGTATAGTTGGATAACAATAAAACAGAATCTGTTAAAAAAATAAAGGTGTTAAAAAATCAGATATTAAAAAACTGATTATATTGAACGTATAAAATTTAAAAAAAAACATTTTGTGGAGCACAGCGTGTAATTCGTAGTAGATGACATACTTACTACTTACTTAATAAGTGTTAATTATAAGGATGATAGGAGATATATTTTACCAGATAATTGTAATACATTAGCTCATGTTCTTTATATAATTGAACATATAATAAATAGTGATCAAGATAATAGCCAACAGTAAAGTATTAATATATGTAAATATGAAAATATATTTTGTATTATTGAAATTGTATTTTAAGATAATAAAATGTAATAAATAAATGCTTACCAATATATCTAATTGCATTTTATTACTTAAGAATTTTAATTACAGAAATTATCCACGAGTTGTGACTCGAATCAAATCCGCTCCACTTAACGAATACTTGATTTTTTTTCTTTAAAGTATTTTTTCTATCAGGTATGCATTTGTCGGGAAACAATAAATTCAGGGAAGTACAGAATTCATGCGAAAGGCATAGCAGCAGAGACGGCGGCAGCCTCTGCTGGTGAGTGAGGTCCGTTGACGAGTTACCGAAAGTCGTGAGATAGAAAGAGATGACGATAGAGGCTCAATTTGAGAGAGAGAATGCTGAGAGAGCAGGATTGAGCGCAATGATCGATGAGAGTAGATTCAGTCTAGTTTCGGTAACGATTGTAAGCGGAACTCGCTGTGCTGCCGCATCGATAATAAAACTTGAGTGACAATGGATGAAATTACCGGTCTTCCGACATCAGAAGTGGGATCGCCTTCGCCACAAGAGCACAGCTCCGCTCAATATATGGCAGCGCTGGAAGAGCAAAATAAAAATCTAATGGAAATTATAAAAGCCATGCAGGCGCCAAGAGCCTCGGCGTCAGATGGGAAAACCACGCATGTGACACTGCCCAAATTTAATCCCGATGGCGCTGGAACAGATGCATCAGCATGGTGCACTACGGTCGATTTAATCTTCGCAGATAATGTGCTCAAAGGCAGCGCCCTAGTAATATCACTAAGCAAAGCGCTGGAAGGCAGTGCCCCGCAATGGCTGTCCCAGGTATGCTTTGCTGGCATCACCTGGACCCAATTCAAGGAACTGTTCATGCAGAGATTCGTAGGCATTGAGACAACGGCTGCCGTACTGATTAATGTTTTAAATGGGCATCCCAGATCTGGAGAAAGCTTTGCGGAATATGGCAGTCGCATAGTTACGCTATTATTATCCAAGTGGAAATCGACGGAACTGGAGGAGATTGCGGTGTCAATAGAGTTAGCCCACATGTCACAAATTGACAATAATTTGCTGCGTTGGGTTTTTACGACGAACGTGACGACGCGTAATGAACTTCAGCGGCAGCTGCAGGCTTACGCATTCAAGAAGCGCAAAAACGAAAATGATGAAAACTCATCAAACGCGGACAAGAAGAAACCACGAATGCAGTTGCAGGTAAAATGCCATTGTTGTGGAAAAATTAGCCACAAATACGCCCAATGCCGCGCTCGCATGGAGAGCTCATCCTTCACCAAAGGAAAGAATCACAGTGGAAGCAGCGTGTCCGGAGTAAAGGAGCGTTCAAACATAAGATGCTACAAGTGCGGTGAGGTTGGACATATTGCTTCTGTATGCCCCAAAGGCAGTACCAGTGGACACGGCGAGTACAAGGAGAAGCGCGTGGACATATGTCAAGTTCTACAGCCCAAAGGCTTATTCTATCAAAGGGGTGAGACCTTTCCATTTTTCTTTGACTCGGGTGCCGAGTGTTCTTTGATGAAAGAAAAATTAAGTCACAAAATTGCTGGAAAAAGATTTAATAATTTAATTGTACTACGAGGAATTGGCGACAATATTGTTAAGAGCCATTTGCAGATTTTGTCTACGGTTCAAATATCCCAATTTAATTTAGAAATTTTGTTCCATGTCGTATTAGACAATTATTTAAAGCACGACATAATGATTGGTCAAGATATATTCCAGCTTGGTTTTGGTGTTATGATCGAAACAGACAAATTTAATATTTCCAAAACTAAGATTATTAATGCTGTACATGAAGATACATCCAATTTTCAAAATTTACTTGATACCAACATAGAATTAAGTGAAATTGATAAATGTAAGCTAAAAAACGTATTTGAAAAATATTCTGACAATTTTATAAATGAAATCCCAACTAAACGCGTAACCACAGGCGCATTAGAAATTCGTTTGATAGACGAGAATAAAACTGTTCAAAGGCGCCCATATCGACTCAGTGCAGATGAAAAGCTATTAGTTAGAGAAAAAATAGACCAAATGATTAAATCAAATGTGATCCGTCCAAGCAATTCGCCATTTGCAAGTCCAATGCTATTAATTAAAAAGAAAGATGGCAGCGACAGACTGTGCATTGATTTTCGTGAGCTAAATTCAAACACCATCTCAGATAAGTACCCGTTGCCATTGATTTCTGATCAGATAGATCGATTGCGAGGCGGAAAATATTTCTCTACTTTAGACATGGCCAGCGGATTTTATCAAATACCGATTCACCCTGACTCCATAGAAAGAACAGCATTCGTTATCCCAGAGAGTCAGTACGAATTTCTGGTGATGCCATTTGGGTTAAAAAAATGCATCTTCTATTTTTCAACGTGCCATAGTCCGAGCCATGGGTGACTTAGCCTATTCCTATGTAGTGGTCTACATAGATGACGTGCTGATTGTAGCAGAAACAAAGGAGGAAGCATATGAAAGGTTAGGCATAGTGCTGAGAGTTTTGTTTGAGGCAGGTTTTACATTTAATATAAAGAAGTGCGCTTTTCTTCGCACAGGAATAGAGTACCTCGGATTCTATATTAAAGATGGTGAAATTAAACCGAATCCAAGTAAAATAGAAGCCCTGTCTGTTCTGTCGCCACCATCCACTGTAACGCAGTTAAGGCAATTCATAGGTTTGGCATCGTACTTTAGACAATTTGTCCCGCGGTTCTCAGAGCAGATGAAGCCGCTCTATGAGTTGACTTCTAAACTAAAGACGTTTGATTGGCAAGAGAAGCATGAGCAGATCCGACTGAAGATTATCAAAGTACTGACGTCTGACCCTGTACTGACAATCTTTGACCCCGAACTCCAAATCGAAT
Organism: Drosophila eugracilis; assembly: GCF_018153835.1. Classification (NCBI taxonomy): domain Eukaryota; kingdom Metazoa; phylum Arthropoda; class Insecta; order Diptera; family Drosophilidae; genus Drosophila; species Drosophila eugracilis. Next base: position 47,485 of record NW_024573304.1, read on the forward strand.
TGCATACAGATGCCAGTGCTGATGGGTATGGCGCAATGCTAATACACAAAATAGATGGTAAACGAAGAGTAGTTGAATATTTTATCAAACGCACGACAGTATCCGAAGCTAAATATCACTCATATGAGCTGGAAACATTAGCTGTCTACAATGCAGTGAAACACTTCAGACATTATTTACATGGTAGAAAATTTGCAATTCACTAAAAGCGACTCAAACGAAAGCTGAATTGACCCCAAGAGTACACCGTTGGTGGGCGTATTTACAGGCTTTTGATTTTAGCAGGACTTTTTATCGCGCAATCCAATTCCTGTAGTTTCAACTGTCATCCGTAGAGCAGAGGTTCGTGTAGATCTAGCAGCAATAACAAATAATTGGCTAATAGCCGAACAGCAACGAGATGATAGCTTAATAAAAATCATGGACCAATTAAATAGCGAAGATATAGAGACAGATGTAATGAAAACTTATGAAATTAGAACTGGGCTATTATATTGCAAGATACAACGTAATGGCAAGACTCGTTGTTTACTAGTGATTCCTAAGGCGTTTAAGTGGTCTGTCATAAACCATGTACACGAGGCTATGATGCATATGGGATGGCAGAAGACTCTAGACAAGGTTTATGAACAATTCTGGTTTGAGCACATGTCTAAATATGTCAAGAAGTTCGTTGAAAATGGCATAACCTGCAAATTATCTAAGCCCCCTTCTGGAAAGGCACAAATGGAATTGCACCCCATACCTAAGATTAATATACCTTGGCATACTATCCACGTAGATATAAGTGGCAAGCTCAGTGGAAAAAATGATCTGAAGGAATATATTATTGTCCAGGTAGATGCATTTACAAAGTTTGTTCACTTGTATCACACTCTTAATCTAGACTTAGAAAATTGCATTAAAGCCGTGGAGTCAGGTAAATCCTTCTTTGGAGTTCCCAGTCGAATCATCGCAGAGTAATAAATTCCGTAAATTTTGCTCAACGAATAAAATTGACTTGCACTTAATAGCCACGGGCGCAAGCCGTGTCAATGGACAGGTGGGACGTGTCATGAGCACGCTTAAAGGTATGCTAACTGCTGTAGAAACTAGTGAACGTTCTTGGCAGGATGCATTGCAAGATATTCAGTTAGCCATGAATTGCTCTACAAATAGAGTTACAAAATCTAGTGCTCTAGAGTTGCTAATAGGGAAAGAGGCAAGGCCTTTTGGTATGCTGAAAATAAATGAAGAAGAAATATAGTGAATAGAGAAAATGCTAGAATAAAAGCTAAGGAAAACATGGACAGTAATGCACGGTACGACAAAAACAAGGCGAAAGTTATTGCGTATAACGTAGGAGATCATGTTTTACTGAAAGCTGAAGAGCGCCATCAAACAAAACTTGATCCCAAGTTCAAGGGTCCGTTTCAAGTGGTCAAAGTATTAGATGGAGATCGGTATGAATTGAAATCATTAGTTAATAAGCGGACGTATAAGTACTCACACGAGTCTCTGAGAGCGCTACCAAACAGACAGTTAATCTGCGAATCAACAGGAGAATTCCAAAGTAATGATGAGCCCCAAAATGGGGGAGAGCCTGAGGTTGGCACAAGTGAATGTGCGTCTGTGTCCCAAGATGGGAAAGAGTATGAAGACGGCACAAGTGAAGGTGCGTCTGTGTCCCAAGAGGGAAAATGTTGACCGCAACATAGCAGCTGTCTCGCAGGGTCGAACAGTGTTATGGCGGATGGTTTTAGTGACCTGGTGCATATGTTTGCACGGCAAAGATGAATGGCGGATGGTCTTAGTGACCTGGTGCATATGTTTGCACGGCAATAATGAATGGCGGATGGTCTTAGTGACCTGGTGCATATGTTTGCACGGCAATGATGAATGAAATGAAATGATGAATTTAAGTCATGAATTGTTTAAAATTAAGAATGGCTCGGTATAAATTGTGTCGGGAAACAATAAATTCAGGGAAGTACAGAATTCATGCGAAAGGCATAGCAGCAGAGACGATGGCAGCCTCTGCTGGTGAGTGAGGTCCGTTGACGAGTTAACGAAAGTCGTGAGATAGAAAGAGATGACGATAGAGGCTCAATTTGAGAGAGAGAATGCTGAGAGAGCAGGATTGAGCGCAATGATCGATGAGAGTAGATTCAGTCTAGTTTCGGTAACGAGTGTAAGCGGAACTCGCTGTGCTGCCGCATCGATAATAAAACTTGAGTGACAATGGATGAAATTACCGGTCTTCCGACACATTCTTATCTTTAACTTTATGTAGTTCCAGTTCATAAAATGATCCATCAATAGAGTTGCCTTTGTAATCTTGTATTTCATATGTTACTGGAGATGTAGAAGACTTAACTTTCATAACTTTAAAACACCCCGTTGTCCAATTAGGTTCATATCCCTTCATAAACGCTCCTTTATATACTTATTTGAACCAAATCACCTACCAAAAATTTCTGTTTTGAAAAAACTTTAGGGAATTTATACACCGTTTTTAAAATGAACTCCCCATTTTTAATGCAAACATCAACAGGTTTCATTCTAATGGTTCGGTATTATGAATGATTATACTGGTTTATAAGATATTTTATGTTATGAATCCATTTATCCTTGCACACTAAACATTTTCCACAAGCGATTTTTTAATGTTCGATCGCATATAGAAGCCTTAAGATGTGTGAAATTGTGATAATGATTTATATTAAAAGTGCTCATTAATGTTTTTGCTTTGGCTTACTTTTGCTTGCTTTAAATACAGTTCTCATCGTTTCAGTAACATCCAGTGCGGACTTTGTCTTCACAGCTTCAGCGTATGCATATTTTAAGAATGTGTCAATAACAGTCAATAAATATCTATACCCTCTATTTTTTATCTTAACGGGTATCATTTCAACTAAATCAATTTGCAATGTATCGTTAATCCATTTCTGAACAAATTTACGACGCATAAAGTTTTTGCGTGCTGGTTTGTGAATTTCATCAACAACTTGTTGTGCACTCATTTTAAGTCTCTGATTTATTGTATTCTGTTTTATTTTTTATTTGATAGTGATATTTGCTTAATTAATATGGACTGCTTATATAGAAGTACATCTCTTTTTAATTCGTTACTCATCTTCTTCGAATTTTGAAACATAATCGTGTTAAATCTATTTGCAAATCTTTACCGCAAGTACCTCCAAAGTCAGCTAATATATCGTACTTTTGTAATGCAACACACTTAGGAATAATATGATTATAGTAAGGATATTCCACTTGTTGTCGTAATATTTAATTTCAACATAAAAAGGTTGTAAAAATATACCAAGTTTTGGTAAAGATCTCCAGGAACTCAGAGTCCAACTCAATTTTCTTACCATACTGATTAATTATAAAAACATACTGGTTATCCGATTCCGTAGACGACATGCAGGGGCTAACAATAATTGTGTCAGGCATCAATAAGTCATACTGGTCCAGTTTCAACTGAATATATTGCTTATATGCGAGGAGTTGCATCCATTCGTCTTTATCAAATCCAACGAAATTACTTTCACTTTGCTGCATCCAGATCATAGTCAAAAATTTTTTAGAAGTGTATAAACCACATTTCAAATTTAAATTATATACAACATAGTATTCGAATCCAAAAATGACCTTATGGTCCTGTTTCTTTCGTGAAGTTTTATTTCTTTTCGGTACACACATGTCTATTAGGTTAGAGCACTTTATTTTAACTAAAACTTTATTCTAATCTGTCCGGTATATAGAGGAAAAGGCCTTCGCATGTACACCCTCAGTCCAGTTCAAAATTTCAAACCAGCATGAACACTGTAAATCGTAATTCAAGCGTTATTGTTGATTTTCAATATTTATTTGGAAACAACAAACATTGCATTCATGCTAGCACGATCGGTTGTACCAAATTTGTTTCTTTTCAAACCGCCATTCAACATAAAAGAATTGGATAAGGAAACTCCTCAGCAGCAACACTTAATTCAACAAAATATAAATGAATTGGAATGGTCCGCTGGAGATATACCATATACAGGCCTAGAAGAAATTCTCTCCCCACTCAATAAGTATAGTTGTTCGTGATGAAATTAAAAAAACTACCAAATTTTTCTACCACTTGTAAAATAAGACAAAATTTCCTCTACGGTGTTCCCTAAATAATTTGTTTAAGCTATTTGTAATATTGGAAAACTAAAACTACGAAGGATATTGTAATATTTAACGTATGTTTAGGGGTCAGTAATAAATAAATAGTTGAACCTAAAAGATGTCTTACACAATGGAGTCCCTCAAGGGTTTGTTTGATAATGATCCGCGCAAAAGGGGATGCACACAACTGATTTATTTATCTGACTCACTTCGAGAAGAACTGCTCTAAAAACGCAAAGAAAAAAAATAAAATAAAAAATATCTATAAAAAATCTGTTTGAAATAAAATAAAATATAATAAAAAATAAAAATATATAAAATGTTTACGCAGTTTATACATCCCTTCACAATGTTGATTTGCGGACCACCAGGATCAGGAAAAACAACTTTTTTGGAAAACTTATTGAACAAGAGGAATGATTTGCTTCAATAAATCAAATTATTTGGTGTTATGGAGAGGAGAGGTCTAAGCCTAATTTTAATAATGTTGAGTACCTACTATAAAGGTGTTCATGATGTAATTGAAAACGAAATTAATGAACCCATTCTTTTAATATTGGATGACTTGATGTTGGGGGCTTTTAATAAAAATGTATGTGAGCTCTTTATAAAAGGAACACATCATTGGAATTTATCCGTAATAGTTGAAACTGAAAATATATTTCATAAGTCATCGCATACCCGAGACATTTCCTTAAACACAAAATATATTGTGATGTTTAAAAACCCTCGTGATAAACTACAATTTCAATGTTTATCAAGGCAAATTTACCCTGAAAATCCAACTGAGTTATTTAGAATATATAAGGAAATAACGGAACAACCACACGGATAGATATCAAATTTTTACCAATTTTAAATAACAATATAATAAGTGATTATGACAAATGGATTAAAATACGACAAGAATTATGCTACTACAAAAACAGGAAGCGTTATAAATCATTTAATTTTCGAAATATTGATTCAAAATCAACCACTATAACTAGCAATGAAACTCAAACATTAGATTGGGATGATGGATAATACTTACCTAAATACCAAATACTTCAGAATCAATAATAAAATATGAAGAAAAATTACGAAAAAATGAAGTCTTTACAAATTTAACAACCGATAGTGACGAAGGAGACCTTAAGACCTTAAGAGGAACGGTGAAAGTTGTTAAACGATAAGCAAAAATTAAGTGAGACTTCTTTTTAAGACAATAAAGAAGATATTAAAAGAAAAGCAGTGACAAAAGTGAAGCCTAATGATCAACAACGTAAATTAAGGGTAAAGCTGAAAAAATATAAAATAGATTCAAATCCTTTTCAAGATCTTAAATATGTTTCTGGACGTGAAAAGTTAATAAGGTCGGTTCGTGCTAAAAACCAAATAGGAAAAACAAAATCAATTGGATTTCTTATCAATAGCGCTTAATTTAAATAATAAAAATGGGGAATTAAGATGAAATGTTTATCACATTGCTCAGTATTGATTAATTGAATGTATTTCCTGATAACGTAAAGTGTGCATTCACAAACATTGTAAATATCCCACAAGACATGAACGATGATTGGGATGTTGGTATTATAGATATGTATCTCAATAATTATATTAATCAAAGAAAGAAATTCCTATACCGGAAGAAACTGAATTTGTTAGCTTAGTAAATGCCGAATCAGTTAGATATAAAAATGTAAGCGTTTATTAAAAATCACTTGGAAATGGTTTGATTTTTATTTATACTGACATAATTAAACCTAGATCTGTAGGCTGTAAAAGTCGTTGTCTTCAAGTAATGTATTATAATGAAAAAGAAAAAAAATATTCAATTTAGAAATATTGAATATTATCATTTGGATATATGCCATATATTATATGGTCACCAAATGAAATCTCAATACTAATCACTGATTCAAATGGATATAAGGTTCCATTTGAAACGTCAACAGTTCCGATTTTTGTTACTATAAATAATACGGAAACGGTTACTAATAATAATAAGAAATTATTTACTCATAATAAAAACAGTCATTGTGGTGAAATCTTATCTTGAATATTACTTAACCAATGCGGTGGTTTAAGCAATATTGGAAGTCTTTATGTATCACCACGAATAGTTTAACAAGGACGAGAAATCTGGAACTTTTTAAAGGGTTTTTTAATTATATCAAACCACTTTTTCTTTCGGGTATAACTGCTATAAAAAGTCAGGCTGCAATTGTTAAAGTAACCCGATTCCAAAACGGAGAAGGAAAAAGAAATAAAAAGCGAGGCACCAGAAAAAACGACATTGAACATCCAAGCAACAGCGTAAACTTACCAAAACGCAACATAAACGAAAAAGAACTATACGAAATTAAATATTAGCGACATTTTTTCTAAGACAAAATAAGTAAACATATCAAATGCATGAAGAGTGAACTGGATTTGTTTGCTTCACACCCAACGCAAAGTTCCACATAACCCAATGGCTTCTTCAGACGGTGCATCATCGATCGAATTTGTCTGTTTAGACAATAGTGAAACATATCGAGACATAACAAGCAACTTAGAAAAAGTGATAGCACCGGTATTGTAGGATACGATGTCGGTGTAGTGAACAATATCTTACACTCTATATATAGAAGTTCCTCAGCTTATTTAAATAATATATTAGTATCACACAGTAATAATAATTAGCATTATAGATCGTATTTGCAAACAGTTTTAAACTACGGAAATGATGCCTGAAAGGTCAAAATGTTCAGAGCTTATATTATATAATATGCTATTCAGATCTAGTGGGATAAATGTTTGACACAAACAGTTTTATATTGGCTTTTGACTTAACTGCCTATCATTCAAATTCGAGTGTTTGTGCGAATTTAATACCCCAAGGAACTATACGAATCGAAGGAAGATTCTCAGAACCACTTACTAAAGCAGTTACTTGTCTGGTGTACTGCGAATACGATTTCATAATTGATATGGATAAACTTAGAAAGATACGAGTACTGCTTTTACATAAATACATTACAAATTAAATAAAAACACAATCGATTTTTAAAGGAGACTTCCCTTTGGACCAGTTACCTAAAACTATAAAAAAGTATCCGGATCTTATTATTGCCAATACCGATCCATCAGATAAACCTGGAACCCATTGGATTGCCTTCTATTTGGATAGCCCTAAGTCTGCTGAATTTTTCGATTTATATGGTCAATATCCGCAGAAAGAGGAATTCATAACATTTTTAAGATCGAAAGCCCATAAATAAAGCCCATAAATTTTAATAAGCAACAACTTCAATGGCATTTTTCTAACAAATGTGGTCATTATTGAATGTTGTTTGGACTTTTTAAATGTAAATATAAATCACCTAACTGCTTCCTGAAAAATTTCAAGAAAAGCGACTTTACTCCAAGGACAAAGTTTGTGATGGAATCCAAACTCTGAAAGTATTAACTACTTTTCCGCTAAGTCTTCGAGGGTGACTTTTAAATATTCAAGCCTCCTGAGGTGTTGCTCGAATAACTTGTCTTCAAACTGTATCAGGAAGACTTCAGATTCTTTAGCGTGCATTTTTGTAAGACTTGTAACTTGTTAAGGTTGAACTAAAGCTGATTTTGGATTACAAAACTCAATCTTTTATTAGGGGAATTTTTTATTTACTTCATTTATTTACTGATAAATTCAATTTGAGCACAGCTATATCTATTCGGATCTTTTCCTTTATATACCAAATGAGGAATTCCGTTATCCTTTAATTTCTTGAATGGTGTCTTAGTAGAAAATTAGTTTACATACCTTTTTGTAGAAATATCCAAATATCTTCATGGCTAAATAAGGGCATATTTTAGTTCCATAAGGTGTTTTCCTTAATTTACATCCTTACAGTTTTTAATTTACAATACAAAGCATACCATTGGAAAGGGCTTGAAAAAAGCTTTCCAATGACACCAAAGCAAGTAAGTTTTGAGCATACTTTAAAGGTGACAAGTGCAAGTGACCAGTTCAAAGTTTAAAAGAATAGATATAGGAAGTCGTGTGCCGCGACTATAAGATACCCGTTACTGTTTTACACAATTTTAAAATATTCATTTTGCTAATAGAAAATCCCCAGGCGCCACCTATTGTTCCGATTTAAAAAATCTTTGGCAAATCGATAGATATTAACAGAAAAAAGTTATACAAGGTCAAACGAAGGCATTCATAATAATATTATAGACGCCACTGTTTGCGTATTCTTTAGCAAAACTTTGTAGCTATTATAGTTTCCGAGGTATTTGCTTCTTCGGTTTTCCGGGTTTTGTGGGCGTAAGGGTAGGCGTGGATGGATGGGAGCATTTGGAGCATCATAAAAACCTACATTTTTGATTTAAGTCTTGCTGCATTCCATTATGACAGTAACATTGACTACATCATCTTCATCTAGGTGTCGCCATTGGAAAAATAGATACAATTTTACGTATTGCAGCGCACGTAAATTTAAGAACGAAACACCAGGAATGTGTTTTGAATGCAAATAGCGTCACGCCATCTCATAGAATTAATTTAAGCTTAAATTTAATTAAATTAAATTTAGAATTAAGATACGCTTTAATTTATTTAAATTCATAACAGCAGGTTCCTATCTCTCAACACAAATATGATGGCCTTACCCACCATACGCAATATAAAAAACCAAATAAGTCAATTAGCCAAATTAGATGTAAATAGCGTTACCCCATCTCATAGAATTAATTTAAGCTTTAATTTAAGAAGTGTATTTCGCACGCAAAGCAAACACCAACTTAATAAATTCACAAAACGTTTGATTATTCGATTATGGTTAATATATAAACATAAATGTGCAAAGAACGTCCCGCTTTAGATTAGCGACTTGCGTTCTGCGACGCCGACTGGCTCTGGCCCCTTTCGCTCTCTCAATTCCAAGCATCATCCCAAAATGCGAGAGCGATCAGCTGATCGCTTCGAACTTCCAGCACTGGGACCAGTGTGGCCAGTTCAGCTTATTATTAGCTAGTTCTAGCATATTTGAAACTGGAATAGCTAGTAAAATTTACATCTAGCTATAGCTTGAAATATACCTTATTTTAAAACTCATTTAGCATATTCTAGCTTTAAATGTATTTGCGACATCAACGGTTTGATTTGATATGATTTATGTCATGAAAATATCGGAGCTTGTTCTTTTTTTGCCGATGCTTATGTGCATTTCATATGATCGTGAATTTATTTCTAATCGATAGTGTGGATGGCAAATTTGTGTAGCCATGGGAAATGTCTTACACCTTGCCAGAGCCATAGATTATGCTTATAAAAAAATGAAAAATATTTAATTGACGATCAAAATGACGAAATCGATGAATTGTCAACTAATTAAATTTAACATTTTAGAACATATTTATAAGTCAAGCTTAACAATAAAATATATATAATAAGATTTTTGTTTACACATACAAAAGAAAACATTATAAAATCATCAACAATCATCTTTGACTTGATGGTTTTTCTTTCGGAAACTGTTGCAATGGATTTTTGCCACCCACATAAAATGTATTTCTAAAGATGTCAGTCCTTTAGATTGAATTAATCCTTGAAGGATTCCCTGAATATTTATTTTGTTGTCAGTCTTTATATTATCGAAAGCGTCAGAATCGTCTCTCTTAAAAAGATATATCTGCACCAGTATCTATCAAAAATATTAATTTATTGCCTGCTGCTACGTTTGTGAATGTTACATATATATTTACACTAAGATTAACCTTTTTACTGTTTATTGCTATGTACCTAAGGGCTGTTGGGCATTTCCCGAAGCATTCTGTGCAATTTTAACATTATTATTATTATTGTGGCCTGGATTGGAGTTATGGCCTCGGTTGTTTTCTCTATATTGATTTCTTCCATTATTATTATAATTGTAACTGTTTTAGTTGTTGTAATTATTATTACGACAATGAAAGTTAACTCTAAAACTTCCACGTCCGCGGTTTCCTCCACGCTGTGGATAGTTTTTATAATAAGGGACTGTATTTGATTGCCCACTTGCTTCCGTGCCACTATTAACGAATTTAGATATGGCATCATCATGGTGTTGAAGGTGCCGGCCTGCATGATACGTTTTACCTTATCAATTGTGCAATTCTTTGTCATTGCCTTAACTGCAGACTGAGTAGAATAACTTCTTGCTAACCCAAGGGGTAGGACGTTCGTTATGTACGCACTTTCAAGAGCTTTTATCATCTGCTCAACTTCTGATGTATATTGGTTAGCCGTTTTGTTGCGTTTGCTGTAGATTCATCAGTTAAGCTGGTAATACTTCTACAGTTTCACCATTGACATTGCTTTTTAGTCTGGAAACGACTTCTGATATAGTTGTTTCATTTCCGACCAAGTTTCTGGCGTCACCTTTTAGCTTTGTTTTTATACCCGTTACTCGTAGAGTAAAAGGTATACCCTTAGATTCGTTGAAGTATGTAACAGTTAGAAGAAAGCGTTTCTGACCCTATAAAGTATATATATTCTTTATCAGGATGAATAGCGAGGACGAATGAGCCATGTCCGCCTGTATGTCCGTCTGTCCGTATGAACGCTGAGATCTCAGGAAATATAAGAGATACAAAGTTGATATTAACCATGAAGATTCTTGAGGTATATATATTCTTTATCAGGATGAATAGCGAGGACGAATGAGCCATGTCCGCCTGTATGTCCGTCTGTCCGTATGAACGCTGAGATCTCAGGAACTATAAGAGATACAAAGTTGATATTAACCATGAAGATTCTTGAGGTACCTACGCAGCGCACGTTTTACAGCATTTAGCCACGCCCACTCTAACCCCCACAAATCGCGAAAAACTAAAATCGCTGAAATCTCAAGAACTATATTTCTCTTATAGTTTCCGAGATATCATTCGAATCATTCGGATGTTTTTATTTATTGGTTATTTTTATTATTGGAATGTATTGTCGTATGTTCATATATCGAGCACCCACTGTACCAATAATACTAAAAGGGTACACACTGTACCATTTCGTTGCAGTCTTTACATAATTCAAAGTCCCGGTCAAAGACCCAAGTGGCCGAAATACGAACCGATCACTAATATACAGAAATACAGAAATACAGAAATCTTAGACGAACTAAAACCACAAAAAGTCACCGAAGAATGAAAAATATTAAAAAAATATTTAAAAAAACGTCGCTCAACCATGCCCTAATGTCTGCAAATGCTTTTATCTTTGAAAACATTCATCGCAGACGTGCCACCTAGCTTGTACGCTTGATTTCTTTCTATGATCCAGGGCTTAGTTTACAAAATGAAAAACATATATCGTTTTAGTCACAATAAAACGAAATTAATTCAATGCTACCTAACGGACAAAACATTCAGTGCTACTAACTCAGATCACACAGAAAATTCACTGACGCGAAATGTATCAGCGGAAGTACCTCAAGGAAATTTTCTTGTACCTATTCTGTACAACATATATTTGACAGATATGCTCTCATATGAACCAACTGATCCAAGCCTATCTTCTTGTATATAGATTCTCAGATAGCAAGACTCCTTTTGGGATCTGGTGCATCCGTTCATTGAACCAATTCAGAAATGAACAGATTCTTAGGCTCACTTTGTGAATATTTCACAAGTGCGTAAGTACATTCTACAAAGGAGTAAGAGCTGTTATCTCTTTAGGAGCGATAAAAATTTTATTACAAAACTATATATTAACTACAACACTCATACAAAACAAAAAGATCTTGAAATCCCTAGGTGTTATCTATGATGAAAAATTAAACTTTAAAGATCAAAATGCGTACGCCCTACAGAAGGCAATAAGAAAATTAAAACGAATACACCACATTTTTAAACCAATATTTTCTTCCTCAGCAATCAAACAGATAATTAATCTAATAATCATCTTATCATGGACAGAAACAGATAATAAAACTAAGCACTTGCATACAATAAGCTTATTCTACCCATTTTTTTTATTGACACTTGGCTTGGATGAGTCTTAATTCAGCCGACATGAAACGTCTGCAAAAACTCAAAAGAAAATTACTCCGAAAATCAATAGGACAAGCAAGAAACCCGAGCACTCTCCACAATATTCCTAATTCCTAAGCATACGCCAGAACTAAAACAAAGCGAGATGATCAAATGGAGTTCGAAATCCTAGAAATATGTATCTCTTTAAATAGCATTTAACAATATGATATCTCTTTTATACACTCCACAATCAACTAGTCTCACCTTACAACGTACGGCACTTGGAAAGGTGTGGACTTCTTTGTAACCAAAAGCAAGAAGTATCTATATACATATGTATATAAAATTGAATGTAACTATGTATGTATGTATGTCCGCTATATTCTCGTAAACGGATGGGCCGAATTTCATGCATTTTTTTACGTGTTTAAGGGGCTCCAGCCCACTATGGGGAATTTGCCCGAATTTATGGTATTTACTAATTTTATCAAATTATTGATACTTGAGTTTTTTTATAAAAACATATTCTAAACATATGGCTCTGTAAACTTCAGTACCAGAAATGTCAATTAACAGTGCACTGTTAAAACTATCGGCTGTTAAAGTCAGCTGTTTCAGACAAAAACACGCGCTTGCAAATTCGCATTATTTGTTGGTAACTTTGAAAGTGTGAAACTCGAAAGTGTAACAAGTTATTGACTAAATTTTTGATTGACACCAATCGTACTGGTTTGTATTATGTGTTGTGTGTACTAATATATCGATTTGTCTGTGTTTTACTAATCTTTAGCGATTTTTCTAAGTGTTCTCAAAGGTGATTCTTTTGCAAAAACATTTAACTTTGCTTAGGTTTATAAAAAATATACGTCTGTTTATTGGTGTGCGTCCAAGTGTAAATTGTAGAGCTATTAATTCTGAATAAGAGGCCATTTGGCTTAATGTGCACAAATCCGCACAATCTGCGTACATTCGTGTTTTGGCAGGTAACTTCGTGTTTTCGAACGCGGAGCTCTTTGAAGTATGGCGCAGGGAAACAGATGATTCAGATGAGCATCAAAGGACGAGGCATTAGCAATCTTATTGGATCAAGGCTTAACATATGAGAAGTACTGCGTAATTAGAAATGATGCAAAAAGCAGAGATGCCGACACTTACCCTCTATATAAAGATGTAGTTCAACAAAAAAAGCTCTGCAGACCTTCTAATATATATATGTATTAGCGAAACTGTAGCTAATCTGCCTCTACAAGATCTTTTGACCCATACAGCTACTCGAATAGTTATGCTCCAGGAGAACGTGATTAGAAATACGTTGAGGCAGCAGGAGGCAGATTTTTTATCAGCTGATTTAATCTTGAGCTATGGGTTTGATGGAAGTACCGGTCAGTCTAACTACAACCAGGCCTATGCTGACAAAAGACCGTGTGATTCTGATTCATCCCTTTTTGCCTAACCGTAATGCCCCTCCGATTAGGTGATGCGATTTTGCCGCCCTCTTAAATTGGAGTTTTTGAAAGAAACAACAGCATCTATCTTAAAAGAGGACCAGCAAATCAAAGAAGAAATTAAAAACCTCTTACCATGCAAAATAATGTTAAACGAAAGGCAGTGTATTTATATAAAATATCAACTTCATTTGACAGTTATAGATGGAAAAGTGCTTAATGCACTTACAAATACAAAACTCTTTCCAGGCATGTCCCATATGTAACGCAACACCAAAAGACTTGCAAAAAAAAATTTTAAGTATCTCGAATTTCTGCCACTTTTAGATTACATAAAACACGGAATAAGTCCACTTCATAGCTGGATAAGGTGTTTCGAATTTGTCCTGTATGCCGGTTACAAGTTAACTGTGAAGAAATGGCGAGCGACAACATATGTCGACAAAAAATCGATAGCTGATCGTAAAAAAGAAATTTAGCAATTGTTTTGGGAGAGGCGAAGCTTAAAGGTCGATAAGCCAAAACAAAATGGATCTGGAAATACTAATACTGGAAACACTTCACGGCGAGCATTTAACAACTTTGAAATATTTTCACAAGTTACAGGCGTTGGTTATTTTGGCGAGGAGGCGTCGGAAGCACGCAACTAAATTTACAAGGCAGATAGACTGCATCATGCTCGGAAGCATAGTAAAGTTCTGAATTTCACCGCTGTTTTCAATAGAGCATTAGATACATCAGATCCTGTTATTTCTTCAACAAACCTTATGAAGCGAATTCTAAAGCATAAAAGTATGGCCCTTCCAACAGAAGTAATTAGCCTCTTGTCATGCGAATTTGAAGGCCTGATTAATCTTTTGAGGACACCGAAGATGAAATTGGCGTTTTGGGTTTTATATCTGACGAAGAGCTTGAAAATGAATTTAATGCCTAATTTTTTCAGATAGCAATAATGTTTTTAATTGTATTGTTTTGCATAATTTTGCCTATCACCTTTTCAACTTTTGTATATGAATTAAACTTTTTTTCTCGGCAAGGGGGGCGGAACTACTCCAACTTTTGAAACCGTTTGAATACCATAAAAATGGGGAAATTTCCCATAGTGCAGGCGTGTTTAGAAATCATAAACGAGAAAAATTCGTGAAAATTTAAAATTTGGAAAATTTATTGAATATTTGGAAAATTAAGTAAAGCTGGCAGCTCTAGCTTTTTAAAGCTGTGGGAGTATGTGGCAACTCTCTAGAAATGAAGCTGGCAGCCCTTTTTTAAGGTTTTTTATGTGATTTACATAAGAATTTATGTAAATCGTGAAATTTATGTCTATTCTAAAAATATTCCTTAAAATGATTTTGTAGGCACTTACTTTATTGCAGATGCGTACAGCAATACAGATCATAAGTTAATCGCACTGCGAGTAGCAGGTAGGTGGCTTGAAGACGACACGGAAAATCCTAAAATTATCGGGACTTTCTTAAGGGGCTATATTCATGTACACTCACTCGCATATCTCTGCGTACACCACCAACAAATTTCAAAATCAAACTTTCAACCCAAATCGTTTGGCCATTTATGCTTATATTCAACCAAACTTTTTTTTAAACATAAATTTAATTTATTATCTTCAATGTCGTTTTTTTTAATTATTTAACAATGTATTAAATATTATTTTTAATTTTAAACATAACGCTACCAAAAAATGTACCCGCAAAAGTCTGCGTACAGCGGTTTGAAGCTGTGTGGAATGCAAGAAAGTGCGATTACCGTTAGCTTATTTTGCTTCGATCTTCTTCACATTGTTATTTCGGTTGGTATTGCTCAGATAATAGTTAAATTTTCCATCACAATTTTAAGAATTTGCAACATGGAACACAAAGGCAAGGAAATTTCTGTTGAGGAGCGAAAAGTGATCGTAAAGTTTTTCTTAGAAGGAAAATCTTACAGAGAAATTCGTGTTCTTGTTGGCAGAGCACACTCTTCCATTCAAAAAGTAATAAATAATTACAACTCGACTGGAAGTATCTTGTCAAAGACACGTACTGGCCGACCGCCTCTGCTAACAAACCGCTGGCAGAAGTCTGTTATCAAATCCGTTCGACCTAATCCCGATCGAGAATAGCTTTTACAAAACAGTTTCCGAAGATACTGCACGCCGTGTCATAAAAAAGGCTGGATACCATAGCAGAGTCGCCCGCAAGAAACCACTTGTATCCGAAGTCAATAGGCAAAAACGTCTAAGGTTTGCCGATGAATTTATATCCAAGCCCCCAGACTTCTGGTATAAAATTATATTTTCTGACAAAAGTTAATTTTGTATATTTGGAATAAAGGGCAAAGTCTTGGTATGGAGGAAAAGCGGAGAAGCGTTTAACAAGGAAATTTTAGTTGTTACGGTAAAACATGGAGGAAGCGGAATAATGGTGTGGGGGTGTATGGGGGCAAGCGGCGTCGGAAACTGGTTATTTATCGAGTACATCATGGATCAAGGAGTGCAGGGGTCAGGTTGGCTCTGAAAACAGAAAACCTTACGAGCGTAGAATAAGTCAACTTTCATCCCAATTCGTTCACGCCCAAAGTCAAAAGTTAGGGTAAAACGTAGATATTACCAGTCGCTCTACTCTCACACACTAAGCTAAGACTTCCCTCTCGCCCTTGTGTACAGTCGAAGCGCGCGAAGAAGACCAGAGGAAGAGGAGAAATCAGAAATAGTCCCGTTCATCGCGGGCAATCCAGTCATACCTCTGTGAGTCGAATCAAGACTAATCCCAAAAAGAGCCACAAACTGACGAATAAAGATATCAACATAAATCTGTTTCACCGGCGCGTGAATAAAGTTTCAGCGGACAAAAGGCCGGTCAGTATGCAAGGCGTCTTCACCCTTTCAACTAAATAAAGTGCGAATCTACTACGACCTGTCGAGCGCTACGATTATTGCATTCAGCAAAAGCGTGCCTCAGGCAACACGTGCAGCTGAGACTCCGCTGCCAAGAATTGACACGCGGTCGGGCCACGCCCACATGCGCGCCTCCCCGACATGTACGCGTCCTCAAATTAAGGAGAGCCATCGCGGCATAGCTATTTACCCCTGGATCTGATCTGGAGGAAAGTTATTCGGCTGGCGTTTGCTTGGAAGATCACGTGATAACCGGCGACATTCCACCGCGCTGATCCCCTTTGGACAGTGGTGTGCGGCGACATCTCACGTGCTTCCATAACCTAGCAGCCCCGCGTGAGGGCGATCCAAGCTAATCACGTAAAAGGATTGGGGTCATCGTGAATCAAGTGGCCATGTGAACGGCTATTGTGGAATCAGTCGTCGCCGCCGAAACATGCGACCCAGCGCAGCCATCAACTAGCGACCGCACTAGGAATCGCTACTAAGAATAGTAGCGAATGCCAATTATGTACGCCAACACTTATCCAGTTTAATAACAAATAACAACGCTCTTCCAAGACTAAATCACACAGCACCTGCATCTTCAATGGGCCCAGCGAAACAGCAGCGAAGGATATCTTTCCGTAAGTGACCGCCAATATCGGCTTACTTTTTATATGCGAACATTTTGTATTTATCCGGGTTTTAACGCTAGGGCACACATATGAGCATCACATAATTTAGTAACCATGAAAATCTCTCGTGTTACTAAGGATGGGAGGGTATAGAATGGGGGCAAATAACAACTAAGCCACCCAACACGCTGGTATTTCTCTCTGAACCTGTTTTGTTAGGATCAATCCGAATATATCTCATTATCGCCACTATTTTGAAACTAATCATGTTGAACACCGAAAGTGCACTTAAAAGTTTCGTAGTAGAACGGGTGTGCTATATAGATGAGGAGGTAAAAACCCACGCCAT
This sequence comes from Drosophila eugracilis, assembly GCF_018153835.1. Taxonomy (NCBI): domain Eukaryota; kingdom Metazoa; phylum Arthropoda; class Insecta; order Diptera; family Drosophilidae; genus Drosophila; species Drosophila eugracilis. The sequence goes on from NW_024573304.1 coordinate 64,897, forward strand.
ATCCGACGAGCTTTGTACAGAACAAATGCAAGAAGTGCACAATGCACCTATCCCACGGCTACTACAGGCGGCTATAATAACATTTTAAAAAACAATTTAAAGCTTTGGCTGCTGTATAATGTCAAAAATCAGCTGCGAATACCTCCGCAAAGTCCTGATCTCAACCCTATTATGCATTTGTGGGATCTACTCGAGCGAAAGATCCGAAAACACACTATAACATCAAAAAAAAATGCTTAAGGATGCAATTGTTAAGGAATGGGGCAAAATAACTGCAGATGACGCTAAAAATTAGTTGATTCCATGCTGAAACGTCTTGCGGAGGTTTTGAAGCGAACAGGATACCCTACCAGTTATTAAATAGATTAAAAGTTGTACATTTACATATGTTAACAAGAGGAAACGCTATAGTCGAGTGCCGCGACCATAAGATACCCGTTACTGTTTTACAAAATTTTAAAATATTATTATGCTAGTGGAAATTCACAAGGCGCCACCTATTGTCAGAGGAAGTATGCTGAGTATGCTTATAGTGACGTCACTGCCCATGTAAGGCCTTATAACCTTAATTTCTTTATAAATAGCGAAATAATGTTCTGATTTGAAAAATCTTTAGTAAATCGATAGATATTAACAGAAATAAGTTACACAAGGTCAAACGAAGGCATTCATAGTAATATTATAGACGCCACAGTTTTCCGCGGTTTGTGGGCGTTAGAGTGGGCGTGGCCGGGTGCAACTTCGTGGCAAGTTGCAAAAGCATCTCCTAAATAAGTGTTTCTAAGCAAAATTGTGTAGATCTTATAGTTTTCGAGATTTTTGCATTTTTGGTTTTTCAAGTTTTGTGGGCGTTAGAGTGGGCGTGGCTTGATCGGAAAAAACAACTCGCATTGGGAGCATCTACCTACATGCTTAATCCGAACTTTCTATCTCTTATAATTACCGAGATATCAGCTTTTCTAGAAAATCCGAAAGCCGTCTTTTGAGCCTTGTGGGCGTATGGGTGGGTGTGGCCGAATAGTACTGCAATAGTTCCTGAGATTTCAGCAATTTTATTTTTTTGCGATTTGTGGGCGTTAGAGTGGGCGTGGCAGGATGCTGTAATAAACTTGCGCTGTCCCGGGACCTCAAGAATCTTCATGCTTAATCTCAACTTTGTATCTGCTATAGTTTCTGAGATCTCAGCGTTCATACGGACGGACGGACGGACGGACGGACGGACAGACGGACATGGCTCAATCGACTTTGCTATTGATCCTGATCAAGAATATATATACTTTAAAGGGTCGCAAAAGCTTCCTTCTATCTGTTACATACTTTTCAACGAATCTACGAGTAACGGGTATAAAAATTAGTTTTAAGTAAAGTGTACGCAGACTTTTGCGGGTACATTTTTTGGTAGCGTTATATATAAAATTAAAAATAAAATATAATGCATTGTTAAATAATTTAAAAAAAAAACGTCATTGAAGACAATAAAATGAATTTGTGTTTAAAAAAAGTTTGGTTGAATATAAGCATAAAAGCCAAACGATTTGGGTTGAAAGTTTGATTTTGAAATTTTTTGATGGTGTACGCAGAGATATGTTAGTGAGTGAAATTACAGATTGATTTGTATCCGTGTAGTTTCTTATTAGGACATGTGAATAAATTTTAGTCTTTATTTTGGGGTTCCTTTTGGTTATTTGTATGATTATTTTGGTTTTTAGGTATTTTATATATTTTAGCGCATGCGAGGTTTAATTTCAAATTTCAAACAAGTTAGCAAGTTAGTTTTAGAATATTTTAAAGGTAAAAAATGCAAGTGACCTGTTCAAAGTTTAAAAAAAATGTTGTAAGTGTGTGGAATAAAATTTCAAGTTTGGGTGAGTTTTTGTATGACTTTTTTATAAAAAGGTGTACATTGCAATACAATATTAAACTTTGTTTTTTTTCAAAACAAACAATTCAAATTTTTATAAAAAAGTTTTCCTTAAAACGCATTTTGTTTGTTCTTTTCATTGTCCGATAACAAATAAACGTGTACGTGTGCATTATAAAATTGAAATTAGTTTTTTTTAAAGGTTTTACTCTTATTGCATTTCAACTTTTTATAAAGATTTTTTCTGAAACTCAGAATCAGACGAGCATTAAGACTGAAAAGTCTTCGAGTGTGAGGGTAAGGTAAGAAGGTTAAAGTTAAGGTTAGAAATTTATCGAGTAAGCGATGCTCAGGCCCTTTCGTCTGCGGCACATGAACAGCGGGAAAGTCGCCGATTGATTTTTGATTTAAGTCTAGCTGCATTCCATTATGACAGTAACATTCACTACATCATCTTCATCCAGGTGTCGCCATTGGAAAAATTGATAGAATTTCGCACTCGAATTTAAGAACGAAACGCCAGGAATGTGTTTCAAATGCAAATAGCGTCACGCCATCTCATACAATTAATTTAAGCTTCGATTTAATTACATTTAATTTAGAATTAAGATACGCTTAAATTTATAACATAACATTTATCTCACAATTGTTAAAACTTTTTCCCGTGCAGACGTTTTTTTTCAGCGCTCCTACAGTGTGTTTGTGAGCGTAATCACAAACGGTAATAAACTATTAAAATAAAAGCGAAAGGACGCTGGCAGAAATGCCAAATAGCAAGGGTATTTATTCCCTGCAAATATAACATCTAAGCCAAAAAAAAACATAAAGTAAACTGAACAAATGCCGGAAACCAAGCCAATAATTAGTGCACCCGGTAAACAAACGACTTAAAGCCGAAAGTCAACAACAGCAACAAGACGAGCGCCGACTCTCTGTTTCTCGAAACAACGCACGCGTACTTTTCATATGTCTCTCCGGAGCCAAAAAGTAGTGCAATGTCTTTGACCGCGACCGAAGACGTCCGCTCTCTGTCGCCCCGACTCCTCTCTCCCGATCGACGCACTGACGTCAGCTTTGGCAATCTCTTCTACGGTGTCATCAGTAACTACCGTTTCTGCAAATACAACAACAACTGCGTCTACGTTGTCGTCGGCTCTCCAGCCAATTCTCTCACCGCAAGCTGAACCAACAACAACCACAGCTACTGCTATTACTTCAGTTTCAAAGGCAACGAACTAATACGACAACTTATCAACTACTAAGCCCCCATCAATTTATATTAGGGAGAAAATCACGAACGCCCTGGTAAACAAAATTGTTGCGCTGACTGGGGACGGAAACTTTCATGTTGTTCCGGTCACAAAAGGGGATATCCATGAAACCAAGCTTCAGACCAAATCTGAAGAACAGTTCCGAGCTGTATCCAAATACCTGGAGGAAGCTAGGAAAAGCTACTACACATATCAGCTTAAAAGGAGCAAGGGCCTGCCAGTGGTAATGAAAGGAATCGAGCCCGACATAACCGATGCTCTCAAGGAAAAAGGGTTCTATGCAAAAAACGTTAGTAATAGTGTGAACAGGACAAAAGAGCCGCTACCACTCTTCAGGGTCGAGCTCGAGCCAGACAGCAAAGTCCTGAAGAAAAATGAAGTGGCTCCCATTTATAATCTGCAATACTTATTGCACCGAAGAATTACCGTGGAGCCACATAAAAGAAACGGCCCAGGGCAATGCACAAATTGTCAGGCGTATGAAGACACCAGGGCATACTGTTCACTTCGAACAGTCTGTGTAGCTTGTGGAGACTTCCACAATTCAGCCAACTGCCCTGCTAACAAAGAAGACCCCAAAAAGAAAAAATGCGTTAACTGCCAAGGTAACCACACGGCAAACTACAGAGGCTGCCCGATCTACAAGGAGGTAAAGGACCGGGTACAATTACCCGAGTACGACGCCTGAAGTATTTTCACGCGGCTGCAAGATCGTCACTGGGTCAACTAAATACCCAGAAGGGCTGCTCATACGCCGATGCCCTTCGATCAGGGACGGAAAACCCACTCCAGCCTAATCTAGGAAACGCTCAGCAGATTATAATTCAGACGCAAGGCACTGGAATCTATGATGATCACCATGCAACAAAGTATGATTAAATTCATGTCATTCATGAAAACGACCTTGCAAACACTGGTTCATAACCAGAACATGGCGCTACAGCTACTTGTAACTAAGCAGTCCAAATAACAGATGGCAAATCTGCGAATAACGATGTGGAACGCCAATGGCGTTGATATCGACATTATGCTACTGGCAGAGACGCACCTCATAAACAAATACAACATCCAAGTAAGAGGATACACTCTTTACCGCACAGATCATCCAGATGGTAAAGTCCAAGACGGAACCGGCATCCTAATCAGGGAACGCATCAGGCACCAATTTCACCCGCAGGGGATTATAATGCCAAACGCACTGGGGATCACGCCTAGTGTATTCGTGGAGGCAGCCACTACCGCAACACCACAAGGCAGGGAGATGCAAACCAACCACCTCAAAACTAATCTGCAGGCTAGTCCTAGAAAAGAGGAGCCTGCGACGTGCCTGTCTAACCAACAGATCGCCGGTATCAAAACAACGTCTTAATAAAGCCACTCGCACACTAAATCGAGCTCTAAAGCAAGAAGCAGAAAAGGCACACCTGCCTTTCGCCAACCAGTACAACCAGTTACACCTCTTTGGAGGGTGTTAAGTTTCCTGCTTGTCCCAGTGTGCTGGAAGCTGGGAGCGGGGAGCGGAGAGCAACAGCTGATCGCTGTCGCATTTTGGGACGATGCGCGAAAGAACGAAAGCGGGAAGAGGGCAAAGGCAGCCGTCTTCGGCAAGCGAGAGAACACGCACGTTGAATCTAACGCGGGACGTCATTTACATATGTTCATAAATTAAACGTGAATTCTGTGAATTTATATATTAGTGTTTTGCATTGCCCGGGAACCCCTCTCACAATGACCCTTTGTTAGCCACACACAACTTTACATGGAGGCCCATGAGGGGAACCTGGAACCGCAAAGCATTATAGAAAATGCTTAATTTTGTGTAAATGAACGCCGTTAGATCGCAACTGCGTTAAGTTTGCAAGTCGGCTCTGCATATCGTGGAAAGTGAAAAAGAGAAAACGGCGATACATAGACGCAGCAACAGACGTTTCTGGACCTTTCTGCACGTTTTCTTCGCTTCTTTTGGGCTGGATTCGTGTGCATAACGGAATCGCAGCTGCACCTAGACTACAGCGCAAGACGACAGTTTTTTGAACTTTGGAGACGGTCGTTGATCTTCGCTTCGTCTTGGGTTGGATTCTGGTATACATAACTGAATAAGTAGACAAGTTGTGTGCGAATTAAAATTTACTGAGTTTTTCTATTAAATTATTATTTGGTGAGGTGAGTTGCGCACGAAGTTCGGTTCACAACATTGGTCAACATGAAAGCGGGATGGGATGCTCCTACTTTGGAGCAGGTGATTAACTTGCAGGCGAATCGATTTCAGTCCGTGAAATCCCTGTTGCAAAATTTTAAAAAGGATTCGCAATTGAGGAAAACGAGGATTTACCTAAAGAAACGGCTAAAAATAGTTGAGGAGTTACGAAGCGCATTTATGGAGACGGATTCAGTTATCGTGAACCTGAAAGGATTTTCTGTGTCGGCCTATGCCACGAAAGATTTCCAGTCGAAGTTTGAGGAGCGGTACATGGATGCCTATTGCGCTTTCGCGGAGGAGTTGGACAAACTTTTTATTTTCGCGACTCCCGTTGCTTAACGTGCAACCCACCTCCCGCCCAACCGTCCGAGGGGCGCTGCCGTCTATCGTACGGCTCGGAACACGGGAATAGTACCGAGTTGAATATTAAATAAATAAATTAATTAAATATGAGCTAAGTGGTTTAGTAAGACGATTTTTATGTTAGTAGGAGAAGTATTGGATATAATGTTGTAGAGGGTATTGTAACTCGAACATAATACCCTAAATGGTTCATGAAGGGCAAAGTTCGAGCTGCAATGTCTCCTCAATGTCCCCACTAATAAGATTGCTAATAAAAACAACGCCAAGCATTGTCCTACGGTTAGCAAGGGTAGGTAAGTTTATTAGTAATAGTCTGCTTTTATAGGAGGGAAGATGTAAGTTTGCATCCCAATTTTGGCCACGAAGAGCAAATAAGAGAAAGCTTTTTTGAATTGATTCTATACAGTCTTGGTGGACCGCGTTCTGGGGGTTCCAGACGCAAGATCCATACTCTAAGATCGTACGAACGAGAGAGACAAATAAAGTTTTGGTTACGTAAGGGTCATTAAATTCTTTCGACCATCTTTTTATAAAACCTAACACACCTCTGGCTTTGTTAACCATGGAAAAAATGTGGTCGGAAAATGTATGTTTGGCATCCAATAGGACACCTAAGTCGTCTACTAGCTTAATTCTATCTAGGGTTACACCACAAAGCGTATAAGTGGATATTAACGGCTTAGAGCGACTGAAGGTCATTACTTTACACTTAGAGCCGTTAAGATTTAGTAAGTTTGCAGAGCACCAAAATTGAAAGTTGTTAAGGTCAGATTGTAGTTTTCTCTGGTAGCACGCATCATTATATTGAATACAAAGTTTCACATCATCTGCGCACATTAAAATAAAAGAATTTGTTAAAGCGATTGGAAGGTCATTTATGAATAATGTGAAAAATAGCGGACCTAAATGGCTTCCCTGCGGACACCGGATGAAGCATAAATCGGACCAGACAAGACATCTTTAAATAAAACACGTTGCGTTCTACCAGTCAGATAACTTTCAACCCACTTAAGAAGATCGCATGGGAATCCGATTAAGTCAAGTTTATGAACTAAAAGTGAGTGATTTACAGAGTCAAATGCTTTACTAAAGTCAGTGTAGATGACATCTGTCTGAAGACTTTTTCGGAACCCAGTAATGACATAAGACCAGAGCCTTGTGCGTCTCCGCCGCCAGTGACTGGGGGCGCCGATGCGGAAGTGCGGCTGAACATGCCCCAGATGTCGGTTCCGAAGTTCTCCGGCGCATGTGTCGATTGGCCAGGCTATTATAATGCCTTCACGAGCCTAATCCACAACAACGCCAATCTGAGTAGTATGCAGAAGTTGCACTTTCTCAAGGAGTCGCTGCCGAGGGACCGCGATAATGACATCCGTCAGAGGCAGCTCACGGAAGGGAACTATTCGGTGGCTTGGGGATTGATGATCAAGAGGTACAACAATCCTCGCCTCGTTTTTGCCCACCACATGAATGCCATCTACGCGTTGCCTAGGCTACAGAAGGACAACACAGAGTTAATACGGTCAATGTTTGTCTGTCTGCATTCCGCCGCGTTCAAGCCTTGGACTACGTAGAATCGAGGCTACCAAAGGAGACCCACAACGCTTTCATCAAGGAAGTTGTTCCACAGTTCCATCCTACAGAGAGTTGGAGTCATTTTTAAACGATCGGTTGGTTGTAATGGATGCGATTGCGAACCGAGGCTCGTCGTTAGACTCCGCTGCTGGCCCAGGATCTTCAGACCCTACCAAACGAGTGCGAGTGCACAGTGCACAGGAGCACGCTAGGCGCCCTGGCGGTGCCTGCTAGCACTGCGGCGGTGACCATATCCTGCGTCGTTGCTCAACGATTTTGGCCTTAGACTGCTACAAGAGGAAGGACATAGTAAGCAGGGCTAAATTATGCATCAATTGTCTAAGTAAGGCACATGCCCTTTCGCGCTGCACGTGTAATAAAGGCTGTCAAGTTTGTGGGCAGCGTCATCACACATTGTTGCATTTCCCTGTTTTGGCTCATAGCCAGTCGCCGAGCGCGGTGCCGCCGCATCATGTGGCGCCGACTCCTAGTGCACCTTCAGACAGGGATACCGTATCTCAACAGCGCAGGCAGCCAAGGACAGACCAGAACCCCGGCGCAACTTACGGATGCTATTCAGCAACGTCATCGGATCCGTCTTCGAGAAATGTCCTTCTCGCCACTGCTCGTATCACCGTGCGGAACCCGGTCAACGGACTGCACGCTGTCATAAATGGCCTGGTAGACCAAGGATCGGAGGCAACCATTGCCTCGGAGCACGTGGTACAGTCCTTGCATCTGAAGCGATCTGGCACCCGAACATCTATTTTTGGGATGGGTTTGGGGGCGGTCGTCGGTGCAAGTATACTGTCAATTTTGAAATCCGTAGTAATCCGTAGGGCTCCCGCTAGCGGATCCGAACTTCTCACGATCGAAGCGAGTCGACCTCATCTTGGGTGTGGACCTTTTGGCGCAAATCATGTTGCCGGATACCAGGATCGGGCTGTCTTGGGTGGATCCTATCTGGTTTGGCGGCCGGAGTGCGGGAAGCGACCCAGGTTCGGTGTCATCGGGTGCTTTTGGACACCGAGGCTTTGCTCAAGCGTTTCTGCGAGGAGGAGGCCGTTCCGGACCGTTCTCTCACATCGGAGGGGGACCTCTGGTGCGAAGCCTTCTTTCAGAAGACACATATTCGGCGATCGGATGGCCGGTACGTGGTACGGTTGCCCTTCAAAACTTACATGGATCCAACTATGGTTCTGGGAAAATCGCATCAGATGGCGCTGAATAGGTTCTTGCAGTTGGAACGGCGTCTGTCCAGCAGTCCGGAACGGTGGAGCAATTATGTCGAGGAGATCAAGGAGTACTTTGCCCTCAAGCAGATAGCGCCGGCGGTGGGCAGTGAAAGCAGTTTGCTGATGCGTACTTCTACGGGTAGGCATGTGGCTTCCTGCGTGCTGCCGCATCATGCGGTCTTTAAGAAGGAGCCGCAGTCGCTTAAGCAAAGAATCGTTTTCGACGCCTCCGCAAAGACTAGCAACGGAAGATCTCTAACGACGTGTTGTGGACTGGGCCAGCCCTTCAGAACGACATGTCGCACGTCATACTGAATTGGCGGAAATATCGTTTCGTTTTTGCAGCGGATATCCAGAAGACGTATCGTTGTATAGATGTTCATCCGGAAGACGCCCAATACCAGCGGATTTTATGGCGGGCGTCGGATGGGTCCATCAGGGATTTCGCGTTGTCAACGTTAACCTTTTGTACGCCGTCTGCACCATTCGCCATCAGGGTCATCCAGCTGTTGGCGAAGGACGAACGCCGTTCGTTTCCCAAGGCGGAAGAAGTGTTGATGAGCGAAATATATGTGGATGACGTTCTTTCCGGAGGTCACACGTTAGAGGAAGCAAGGGATAAGCGGACACAAGTATCGGGGGCGATAAAATCCGCGTGCATGGAGTTGCGAAAATGGTCTAGCAACGAGTCCAGTCTCTTGCTCTCGATTCCTGCGGAGCATCAGTGCAGCCAGACTCCTTTAAACTGGGACACTACGGATTCTATCAAGGCGTTAGGGATGTATTTCCTCCCGAATAAGGACTGTTTTAAATTTCAAGTCAATTTTGAGATTCCAGATAGGTTTACCAAACGGATGATTCTATCGAGCATAGCTAGGCTGTTTGATCCACTGGGTCTCATTGCACCAGTCATCATCGTGGGAAAGCCTTCTATGGAGTTCGAGCAGGTCGACACCAACGATGCCGCACTAGAGGCAAAGGCGGCCAAAGTACGAGTTCACCACGCAGTCCCGCTTCCGTCGTTCGTTGCCAGATTTTCTACCTTTAGTCGGGCTGTACAAGTCACGGCCTATGCGTTGCGGGTAAGGCACAATGCTGTCGACAAGGGGGAGAGGCGCATCGGCCCCCTAGCCATTGAAGAGCTTGACTTTGTTTTAGGGGCTATAGTGCGCATCGTGCAGCGGGAATCGTTCCCAATGGATTTGGCTGCAGTAAGAGAGAGTAAACGGCTACCTGCGCGAAGTAAGCTCTTGAGCTTGTCGCCGATCTTGTCGGAAGGCATCCTGCGAGTGAGGGGGCGACTACGGAATTCTAACTTGCCATATGAGCGCCGGCATCCGATAATACTCCCAAGTTTCCATCATTTCACCGAGCTGGTAATTCGGCACTCGCATGTTTTGACTCTGCTCGGAGGTGCGCAGCTGACGTTAGCGCATACCCTCCAGCGGTTCTGGATAGTGACAGGAAGGCAGGCAGTTCGAAGAGTTGTGCGGAAATGTGTCCAGTGTATCCGGGCACAGCCCTCCGCTTCGGGTCAGCTCATGGGACACTTGTGGCTTCATCGAGTGATCCCCCCTAGTAGTCCATTCATTGCAACGGGAGTTGACTACATAGGCGCTATTGAGCTCAAGGCAGCACGGTCGCGAGGCACCAGCTTCTACAAGGGGAACATCGCCGTTTTCATTTGCCTTGCAACAAAGGCAGTGCATTTGGAAGCCGTGACAGGCCTCACCACGGAGCATTTTCTGCTGGCGCTGGACAGATTCACCGGGAGGAGAGGGCTGGTTCAGCACCTCTACAGTGACAACGGAACCAACGTGAGGTCAGCATAGGTAAGCATAGAAGCATGTCTCAACTCGCGGCCGCTTTGGCCTCTCACAGCGGACACAGACGACCTAGAGGTGCTCACGCCGGCTCATTTCTTGATGGTGACTCGCTGCATGCGCCTCCTGAGTTTCGCCCACAATCTAGGTCCTTCGCGGAGCAGTTCCTGATCCCGCAGGCTATGGTACGTCATTTCTGAAGGGCTTGGAGTCGGGACTGGCTAGCACATCTACAGCAGAGGCCCAAGTGGTGCCGCGAGGCTGAACGACTCCAGCTTGGCGACCTCGTCATCATCAAGGACGACCGTTTTCCGCCGTCGCAATGGCTACATCGTCGAGCTACACCCGGGGATGGATGCGTTGGTGCATATCGTGGAAAGTGAAAAAGAGAAAACGGCGATACATAGACGCAGCAACAGAAGTTTCTGGACCTTTCTGCACGTTTTCTTCGCTTCTTTTGGGCTGGATTCGTGTGCATAACGGAATCGCAGCTGCACCTAGACTACAGCGCAAGACGACAGTTTTTTGAACTTTGGAGACGGTCGTTGATCTTCGCTTCGTCTTGGATTGGATTCTGGTATACATAACTGAATAAGTAGACAAGTTGTGTGCGAATTAAAATTTACTGAGTTTTTCTATTAAATTATTATTTGGGGAGGTGAGTTGCGCACGAAGTTCGGTTTACAACATTGGTCAACATGAAAGCGGGATGGGATGCTCCTACTTTGGAGCAGGTGGTTAACTTGCAGGCGAATCGATTTCAGTCCGTGAAATCCCTGTTGCAAAATTTTAAAAAGGATTCGCCATCGAGGAAAACGAGGATTTACCAAAAGAAACGGCTAAAAAAAAGTTGAGGAGTTACGAAGCGCATTTAGGGAGACGGATTCAGTTATCGTGAACCTGAAAGGATTTTCTGTGTCGGCCTATGCCACGAAGGATTTCCAGTCGGAGTTCGAGGAGCGGTACATGGATGCCTATTGCAATTTCGCGGAGGAGTTGGACAAACGTGGACCAGAGGCTTGTGCGTCTCCGTCGCCAGTGACTGGGGGCGCCGATGCAGAAGTGCGGCTGAACATGCCCCAGATGTCGGTTCCGAAGTTCCTCCGGCGCGTGTCGATTGGCCAGGCTATTATGATGCCTTCACGAGCCTAATCCACAACAACGCCAATCTGGTAGTTGCAGTAGTTGCACTTTCTCAAGGAGTCGCTGCCGAGGGACCGCGATAATGACATCCGTCAGATGCAGCTCACGGAAGGGAACTATTCGGTGGCTTGGGGATTGATGATCAAGAGGTACAACAATCCTCGCCTCGTTTTTGCCCACCACATGTATGCCATCTACGCGTTGCCTAGGCTACAGAAGGACAACACAGAGTTAATACGGTCGATGTTAAGCACGGTCAATGTTTGTCTGCACTGGCTGGCATACTACGTAGCATCGAGGCTACCAAAGGAGACCCACAACGCTTGGGAGCACCATCAAGGAAGTTGTTCCACAGTTCCATCCTACAGAGAGTTGGAGTAATTTTTAAACGATCGGTTGGTTGTAATGGATGCGATTGAGAACCGAGGCTCGTCGTTCGACTCCGCTGCTGGCCCAGGATCTTCAGACCCTACCAAACGAGTGCGAGTGCACAGTGCACAGGAGCACGCTAGGCGCCCTGGCGGCGCCTGTTACCACTGCGGCGGCGACCATATCCTGCGTCGGTGCTCAACGATTTTGGCCTTAGACTGCTACAAGAGGAAGAACATAGAAGGCAGGGCTAAATTATGCATCAATTGTCTAAGTAAGGCACATGCCCTTTCGCGCTGCACGTGTAATAAAGGCTGTCAAGTTTGTGGGCAGCGTCATCACACATTGTTGCATTTCCCTGTTTTGGCTCATAGCCAGTCGCCGAGCGGGGTGCCGCCGCATCATGTGGCGCCGACTCCTAGTGCACCTTCAGACAGGGATACCGTATCTCAACAGCGCAGGCAGCCATAGACAGACCAGAACCCCGGCGCAACTTACGGATGCTATTCAGCAACGTCATCGGATCCGTCTTCGAGAAATGTCCTTCTCGCCACTGCTCGTATCACCGTGCGGAACCCCGTCAACGGACTGCACGCTGTCATAAATGCCCTGGTCGACCAAAGATCAGAGGCAACCATTGTCTCGGAGCACGTGGTACAGTCCTTGCATCTGAAGCGATCTGGTACCCGAACATCTATTTTTGGGATCCGTAGTAATGTTAACCCTGACTTTTCAGTAGACGTTGATTCCGCGTATGTCCTCAATTCTGTTACTTCCTGTCTTCCTTGTAGCAGCTTCATGCCTCAGCGTTGGGACCATAAGCGAGGGCTCCCGCTAGCGGATCCGAACTTCTCACGATCGAAGCGAGTCGACCTCATCTTGGGTGTGGACCTGTTGGCGCAAATCATGTTGCCGGGTACCAGGATCGGGCTGTCCAGCGAGCCTATAGCTCAGAACACTCACCTTGGGTGGATCCCATCTGGTTTGGCGGCCGGAGTGCGGGAAGCGACCCAGGTTCGGTGTCATCGGGTGCTTTTGGACACCGAGGCTTTGCTCAAGCGTTTCTGCGAGGTGGAGGCCGTTCCGGACCGTTCTCTCACATCGGAGGGGGAACTCTGGTGCGAAGCCTTCTTTCAGAAGACACATATTTGGCGATCGGATGGCCGGTACGTGGTACGGTTGCCCTTCAAAACTTACATGGATCCAACTATGGTTCTGGGAAAATCGCATCAGATGGCGCTGAATAGGTTCTTGCAGTTGTCCAGCAGTCCTGAGCGGTGGAGCAATTATGTCGAGGAGATCAAGGAGTACTTTGCCCTCAAGCAGATAGCGCCGGCGGTGGGTAGTGAAAGCAGTTTGCTGATGCGTACTTCTACGGGTAGGCATGTGGCTTCCTGCGTGCTGCCGCATCATGCGGTCTTTAAGAAGGAGCCATCAGGCTACACGGCCATCAGGATCATCCAGCAGTTGGCGAAGGACGAGCGCCGTTCGTTTCCCAAGGCGGAAGAGGTGTTGATGAACGAAATTTATGTGGATGATATTCTTTCCGGAGGTCACACGTTGGAGGAAGAAAGGGATAAGCGGACACAAGTATCGGGGACGATAAAATCCGCGTGCATGGAGTTGCGTAAATGGTCCAGCAACGAGTCCAGTCTCTTGCTCTCGATTCCTGCGGATCATCAGTGCAGCCGGACTCCTTTAAACTGGGACACTACGGAGCCTACCAAGGCGTTAGGGTTGTATTGGCTCCCGAATAAGGAGTGTTTTAAATTTCAAGTCAATTTTGAGATTCCAGCTAGGTTTACCAAACGGATGATTCTATCGAGCATAGCTAGGCTGTTTGATCCACTGGGTCTCATTGCACCAGTCATCATCGTGGGAAAGCTGATTTTAAAGGAGGTAACCATGGCAAAGAAAGTGCATGCGGATGGCACTCAGTTGGCGCTGGAGTGGGACGACGAGGTTCCGGACGCATAGACTAGCCTAGACCGATGGATTCATTATTCCCCTGGATGTATAGTGTCAGCCCAGCTTCACGCGTTCTGCGACGGTTCATCGACATCTTATGCGGCCTCGGTCTATCTAAGGCTCGAGTGCGAGGACTGAGTATGCTATAGCTCACTGTTGGCCTCGAAGTCAAGGGTGACTCCCACAATGCCCTTGACTATACCTAGATCGGAGCTGAGTGGCGCAGTTTTGGCCGTCAAGTTGGTAAAATGGCTTACTTCGGCTAAATGGTTAAGCGACAAACCCATCGAATCGTTCTACTGGACAGATGCCACAATCCTTTTACACTGGCTGTACGGGGACGACGTGGAAGGTGGAAGACGTTCGTGGCCAACAGGATCGCGTACATTCTGGATCAATCTTCGCCCTCGCAATGGAAGCATGTGGGCACGGCTGAGAATCCAGCGGACTGTGCGACAAGAGGACTGTCTCCGGGTGAATTGAAGGGCTTTGGCCTATGGTGGCGAGGACGTGAGTGGCTTACACGCAGTCCGTGTGACTGGCCTTCTATGGAGTTCGAGCAGGTCGACACCAACGATGCTGCACTAGAGGCAAAGGCGGCCAAAGTACGAGTTCACCACGCAATCCCGCTTCCGTCGTTCGTTGGCAGATTTTCTACTTTTAGCCGGGCTGTACGAGTCACGGCCTTTGCGTTGCGGTTTATGCACACTGCTATCGGCAAGGGGGAGAGGCGCATCGGCCCCCTAGCCATTGAAGAGCTTGACTTTGCATTAAGGGCTATAGTGCGCATCGTGCAGCAAGAATCGTTCCCAATGGATTTGGCTGCAGTAAGAGAGAGGAAACGGCTACCTGCGTGAAGTAAGCTCTTGAGCTTGTCGCCGATCTTGTCAGAAGGCATCCTGCGAGTGAGGGGGCGACTACGACATTCTAACAAATACATCCTTTTGTTATTAGAAGTACGTCCTTGCTCGCGGTCCACCCTCAGGATCAATGGCTTCACTTTGCACAAAGCCGATCATCCGGATGATCGGAGACATGGGGGCGCAACGATCTTGGTCAAGTAAGGCATAACCCATCAACTATCTTTCACTCTTTCGGAAGAGCACATACAAGCCGTCTCCATCGAGATATCTTCAAGAAGAGGGAGGATTAACGTTGCTTCAGTGTACTGCCCTCCTGCTGTCAGGTGGACGGAAGCAGACCTCACGACTTTGCTCTCCAATCTCGGAGATAAGTTTCTTGCTGCAGGTGATTGGAATGCCAAACACAGATGGTGGGGCAATTACAGAATGTGTGCCAGAGGCCGGACCCTCAGCTCTGTCCTGGCCAATGTCAATGTCGATATTGTAGCAACTGGAGAAGCCAGTGCAATTGACTTTGGCATCTCAAAAGGCTTCAGACAGCAACCGGTATTCGTCAGAGATCTCACCAAGCTATCTTCCGACCACCTTCCGTTGCTCATCCTGATAAATTAAGAAGCTCAATTCTATGAAGGAGTCCCCAAATTCTACCTGTACATGCAAACGTTGCCACTTTTAAGTCTTTCATCAATACTCACACCGTGCTCAACACACCAATAATAACCTGCAACGATCTGGATGCATACGTTGATACCTTCACTTCCACAATTACTGAAGCCGCCGAGAGAGCTACGCCACCTCAGCGCCAATCTGGTCTCCCACCTACCAGGAGGGCGCCCTTACTAAGTCCAGATCAAAAAAAACATCTCAGAAGGCAATTCATTGTGTCAGGCGATCCTGCAACCAGGCAGCTACTATCTGGCGTTACGAATAGAGTGTGCAGATTCTTAGCAAAAAACCCGCCAAAAGAACAGCGACACCCTGCTGGAGGGAGCTGGTCCGAACAATTGCAGCTGTTGAAATTTGCATCTTCAAATATGCAAAAGTCACATTAATAATTATGTACACCAAAATGTGTTCGTTGTTGTCTTGACATCTATTTCGCCTGTTCGTTGTTCTCTTGACCTATCGATATTCTTGTTCACTTCCTTTCTGGCATCAAAAGCGTGTGGTACACTAAAATCTAATTGTGCGTTATTATTTATTCATTGGTTGTCTGGTTGTCTGGTTAATACTTAATTGTATTACTTATTTATTATTAAATAAGAACAATAGGTTATGGGCCCAGACACAGTTACAATGAATAAATGGTAACGCTTTGATTGTTACAATATAAAAAGTGTATAAAAGTGAAAAAGTTATATGTGTGTGTGTGCATACGAATATGCAATTCTGCAAATGTAAATTAATAGTAGTTGTGTGCGCG
>NW_024573305.1:0-1728 GCF_018153835.1 Drosophila eugracilis
TTAGTATTAAATATTGGTATTGGTGTTTGGTGTTAGTATTTAGTGTTGGTGTTAGTGTTATGTTAGTATTGGTTTAGTATTTTATGTTTAGTATTTGGTAGTGTTAGTGTTGGTGTTGATGGTGATGTTGGTGTTGGTAGTGTTAGTAGTATTGGTAGTATTGGTGGTTAGTGTTAGTGTTGGGGTTATTAGTGTTGGTGTTGGAAGTGTTAGTGTTGGAGTGTTTAGTGTTAGTGTTGGTGTTAGTGTTGAGTGTTGGTGTTGGTGTTGGTGTTGGTGTTGGTGGTGTGGTGTTGGTGTTGGGTAGTGTTGGTGTGTTGTATGTGTTGGTGTTGGTAGTAGTGTTAGTGTTAGTGTTAGTGTTGTTGTGTTTGATGTTAGTGTTAAGTGTTAAGTATTAAATATTAAATATTAAATATTAAATATTAAATATTTAATATTAAATATTTAATATTTAATATTTAATATTTAATATTTAATATTTAATATTTAATATTTAATATTTAATATTTAATATTTAATATTTAATATTTAATATTTAATATTTAATATTTAATATTTAATATTTAATATTTAATATTTAATATTTAATATTTAATATTTAATATTTAATATTTAATATTTAATATTTAATATTTAATATTTAATATTTAATATTTAATATTTAATATTTAATATTTAATATTTAATATTTAATATTTAATATTTAATATTTAATATTTAATATTTAATATTTAATATTTAATATTTAATATTTAATATTTAATATTTAATATTTAATATTTAATATTTAATATTTAATATTTAATATTTAATATTTAATATTTAATATTTAATATTTAATATTTAATATTTAATATTCAATATTTAATATTTAATATTTAATATTTAATATTTAATATTTAATATTTAATATTTAATATTTAATATTTAATATTTAATATTTAATATTTAATATTTAATATTTAATATTTAATATTTAATATTTAATATTTAATATTTAATATTTAATATTTAATATTTAATATTTAATATTTAATATTTAATATTTAATATTTAATATTTAATATTTAATATTTAATATTTAATATTTAATATTTAATATTTAATATTTAATATTTAATATTTAATATTTAATATTTAATATTTAATATTTAATATTTAATATTTAAATATTTAATATTTAATATTTAATATTTAATATTTAATATTTAATATTTAATATTTAATATTTAATATTTAATATTTAATATTTAATATTTAATATTTAATATTTAATATTTAATATTTAATATTTAATATTTAATATTTAATATTTAATATTTAATATTTAATATTTAATATTTATATTTAATATTTAATATTTAATATTTAATATTTAATATTTAACAATTTAATATTTAATATTTAATATTTAATATTTAATATTTGCCACTCTATTTAACTATTTAATATTTAATATTTAATATTTAATATTTGTATATTTAATATTTAATATTTAATATTTAATATTTAATATTTAAATATTTAATATTTAATATTTAATATTTAATATTTAATATTTAAATATTTAATATTTAATATTTAATATTTAATATTTAAATATTTAATATTTAATATTTGGTATTTGTCATTTAACTAATATTAATATTTAATATTTAATATTTAATATTTAATATTTAATATTTAATATTTAATATTTACTATTTAAGACAATATTTAATATTT